>NC_049981.1:26421422-26424753 GCF_000003815.2 Branchiostoma floridae
GCAAGACCTCGTTTATGCAAATTTCAATCTCAATCTTATTTCTTCAGCATAAAGCCATCCAGGGTCTACTTTATTTAGCCATGCAAAAAAACTGGGTCAATAAAAACTCACCCTTCTAAACCAAACTTTCTTCAGATTGGGCCAAATTTTCAAGGAAAGATGGGTTTTTATGGATTCTAAGTGCAATGTAATCGTAATAAAGTGCACTTTGATCCTGCCTCCAATGCTCAACACAACGTTTGCCCTCCACCCCTACTTGCGCCCTTTAAATTTCTCACACCCTTACTTGCACCCTATAGGCCTTGTTCGCACACCTGATTGCTTGCACCCTTGCTTGCACCCTTGACAAATTGAACTGCACCCTAACTTTCACACCTTGTTGTGCGGTTGCTTTTCGTTAGGTCGAAAATCAACTACTCCAATAGTTAGACGTCTAATACTGTGACAACAAATATAACCGCTGTTTCTTGGACGCCTGCTTTTATTTTACACTTTAGAACAATTTTAAGTAAAGGGACTATCAACCAGCTACGTTCCTTTTAATGAACCACATCAACGTAACAGTTTGCTGCTTTTACAATCATCCCATTGCAACTGCCAAGATGTCGATAAGCTATTATACACACTACTGCTTATCCACAACCAATAGCAAACGTACACAGGCATGTCGTAAACGTACCTAAACACTTACAAGATATGTGTTTACCATCGCTGCATGTATCTAAATTTATTTTACAAATATCTGAAATTCGTTTCTATACGGGCTTTTCAAAATAAGGCGCTTAGTACAATTTCATATCCTGTATTTCGTAAATTACAAGACGATATAAAAGACTCAGCCTACAATGATCACGCTCAGTTATTTAACCAAGTGATTGCACCACGCATTACCTGCTAGCTGTACAGTTGCAGTGTTGGCGGTGTCTTGAACGACATCATAAAAGGTAGAAGAAGTAGAGCTGTACTGCAGCAATATACGATCCGATTGTGGCACCACAAAATCACAATTATCACACGTGCAGCAATGATTGAACTTCGTGTCGAGTTACATTTCCAACATCCAAGAATTTGACCAGCCATAATGTTTGTCCTGAAACATCTCATCACCGAGTTCCTAAAACACAGAGCACACCCATCCTAGTACAATGTAGTTCTATGCAGAAACACGTGATATGTCATCACATACATCCTAATCTATAGACATTTACGGTGATTTTAATTAATGAGGTATGAGATCGCGATGCTCTGGCTCTGGCGATAAGTATCTTCCTATCGCTGTTTTTTCTCGATCAGTCAACACGTGTGAATGTCATTATACCCGTGAATCTAGGACAGTTGTATATACTCATTTCCATACAATACATTTCCATGTCTATGACACCCTATTACACAATTCTCAGTTAGAAACGGTCAATAGCTATAATTTTGTTTAAATCAACGTCAATAGAATATTAGAAAAGAAATTGATTGAAGTGATTGACAAATGCGTAGGTCACATTTGAAAACTACATACTTTGTTACATAAAACAAATTGATATACGGAAAAGACAAATTTGAAAGAATCTACAGAATTTTAAAAGAATCCAGCCCATGTTGCTAATGTGAGTTCTTGTCGATATCGAAAAAAAGGAATGAAATGTACAAACTACATTCTTGAGAGCCGTACAAATAGGCTAGGCTCCATGTATGCGGAAATCTAGAGACATACGATTGAACTCTCTGTCTTTTTATAAATACTACAGTTTCCTTAAGTCTACGCTCAGATTGATATCACAACACTCATGACCATGTACATTTCCATATCTACAGCAGGTATTTTTGTCCTACTGACAACTGTCATACATACTAGTTCATGGCTCTCGGTACGCATGTGCAGCAACACGTATTATGGGTCATATGTCAAAGTTGAATGCCCTATATTGTAAACAGTTCTTGTTTTGTACATGTCCAGACTCCGTCGTTCGATTTGCGTAACGTAGGACGTGAATTATTCATGTCACAGGGGCCCTCAGGCTTTGACATTAACCTTACCAAAAATTCTATCGCTGCGCATGCGTTCTTAGAACCGTGATCCTTCTTACATCGTCAGGAAAATATTCACTCGAATGATCCTGAATGGTACAATGCTTAACTCTTTTTTTATTACGCTTTGTACCAAACCTCGAAATGGTTCCATCCAATGGAGGCCAGTTTGGGACAGGTCTGGAACTTTAACGTGTCCAGAGCAGCCGTGATGACGTCACCCTGGGCCATCATGTCCGCACGGGTTACCTCATCAAACCACTCCTCAAATGCAATCTGGTAGATATAAAGAAAAAACATGTTTTAGGACCTGGATTAGGAATGAAGAATCCATTGTTCATTATGATAGTTATTCAAACTAAGACTTTCTTTGCATTATGAGTATAAATTAGTTCCTCACCTGCAGCATTTTCGCTCCCTTGGTGCTTGTCGGGACGTACTGGTCACTCGCAATGAGAGTCATCCGTTTGACGCCAGGTTTGTGAGAGGGTGACTGACAGGAGTGGGGGAATCTGGACAGCAGTCCGACAGCCTTAATGGGTCCCTTTTGTAACAGTTTCCCTGCATTAGCATAAACCTGAGAGGCCGCCACCTCACTGAAGAGCACCACGAATTCCATAGACTTGGACCGGTTCAACGCGGATATGACGTCACAAAGGTCCTGATCCGGAAATTTGGAGACGTCGAGAATCAAGTACTTGATGGCAGTCGTGCGCAGAATCGTAGGAACAACGAGGGAGGCTGATCCATAGCTCAACAGGAGTTTGTTAACCGTGCCCCTTTGTTTGAAGATGGTTTCCAGCGAAGACGAGAGAAGGCTTGAGCAAAGCGGGTCTTTCTCAGACTCGCTGATGTTAAGACTCAAGGCAGCGAGATTCTTGTGTTTCCCAACATCGACTGAAATGAGATGCAAGAAAAGGGCGGCGGAAGTATTCCCGGTGAGAGAGAGGGACGACAGAAAGGCGCCCAACTTGAGAGTACGAAGGTCATCTTCGGAGAAACTCGGCGGGCGGTCGTGCTTCTGACGAGAGGAGCCGAACATGCTAAGCCGGACTTTCCTGAGACTGTCACTGGACAGGATCCTCGACACTGCCATGTTGATCTCGTGGACGGGCATGGACTTGCACCGGAGAGGAATATCCAGGTCTATGCTGGAGACGGAATGGTTGGCGTGTAGAACAGTCGACATTGATTGCAAATCGCAGGCCACAGGGAAAAGTGGAAGGTCGATGTGCTGTAAGGTCTTGCAGACGGCAATGGTGCGGAGTAACTGCCTGAAGCCGGGGACGTCGCTAGCGGCGGTCCACCT
>NC_049981.1:26424857-26455614 GCF_000003815.2 Branchiostoma floridae
TCTTCAGCTTTGTGGTCACATCGAAGGACCCGTCGTCAACAAAGGAGGGTAGAACAATCTCCACCAGTTCACTGTGAGGAGCACACTCGTACAAACAAGATAGACATAAGTTGTTCGCCAGCTCACTTTTGTCCCTAACTTCTGTCCATGTCTCGAAGAAGTAATGAGCGCGATCCTTCAAGAGCCCTGCCAGGAATATGCACACCATGTACATGTCAGGGTTCGGAATGACCTTCGCGAATTGTTCGACGGTAAAGCCTTGCTCCGACTCGGCAAGGTAGTATGCGGTGAGATACTCTTGGATCGTCTTGTGAAGGAAGCGCCACGGACGCTGAGACAGACGCCTTGCCCAAGTGTCCTGAGCGAGAAGTCCTACGTGAATAAGGTTTGGAATGTCCTCCAACTCTGGTTCCTGAAACACCATACGGTTTTCTTCGAGCCCCTTGAAGGCGACCTGGCCTAGGGTGACGAGGACGTTACGAACATCAGCGAGAACAAGTTCGGCCTCCGAGCAGGGCTGTCCGATCCGTTCGAAGTAGCGGCGCACCAAACATTCTATGAGTGTGGAGTACAGCTGTGTTAGTGTGGCGGGGAGGGCACCCTGGTTATCCTCCCAGAGGGCGCACAGAAAAACCGCATTCAGCGGGTTCAACGCGATCCCTGAGAGAGGAGTATTCGATCGGATTCGCTGGAGAAGACCGTCTGCGGAGGCCCTGTCTTCCCTGCGGAGGTAATGACAAATATATCCATGAAGGGTTTCATCAGCTTGAATGCATAACAAAGTTCTTTTTTTATATAAATAACCACATTTTTAAGAGATTATGGTCATTAAAACGTCGGTTCTGTGAAACATGTAGTTGTGAATGAAGACCCGGGTTACCCAATACCAAATATGGTTTACTAAAATGCTAGAGTAATAAAGTCATGGTTGTGCTATTGGTGCATAATCAAATATGACATGTGTCCCATTTAAGTGGTTATGATGGCAACATATGCAATAGACAATAAAGAATAAGTGCTAAGTTATCCTCTCTCTCTCTCTCTCTCTTACTCTCATCCTCTAAAGACATTTGCATAAATAACGGAAATGTTAGTATTGCAGTTGCTATACCTAAAGTATCGTTTGATGAATTTTGACAGGCTCTCTGCGGTGTGCCCCTCTAAGATGTAGGCCTTGTCACAGCTCCTCAGCAGGGGGCAGTTGCTCTCCGGCCGAGTCGTGATCAAGGAGAAGGCACGGCGGAGTGGAGACTTGCTGAACGATTCCGCCATCTTGGCCTTGTGAGGAGACCTTACCTCATCCAGCCCGTCCATGATGACTAGGATCTGCTCGGGGTTGGATGAGACAAAGTCCCAAATCGCCTCCACCTCGTCACTTCCTGATTCATCTGCTGCGATGATCTTGACGATCACATCTTTCATGGAAGGAAAGCTGATTTTATTCATCTCAACAAGAAACACCAACTTGAACTTCTTCAGTGAGTGGATAGTGCCCTGCGCCCAGTCGTAGGCGATTTTGTGACAGAGCATGGTTTTACCGATGCCAGCAGGCCCTTCTACGAGAACGCAGGAAGGCCCGTCATCAAAAAGCCACTCTTCCTGAAAGCTGTAGGACTTCTCCATGCAGTCTGCTGATACGCTTCGCCGCTTCCCTTCCACGATAGCCAAGTTTGTATAAACCTGCAGAGAAAACGCATATAGCAAAACAATATTGTACCGCAAAAGTAAAGTAAAAGTTAAAAACTCTATCTAGCCAACTAAACCTTCGAATTCGATGCATCAATATGACATACGCGGACAGGAGTCAAGGTCAGAGCAGTATAATTATTAGTGTAGAGTTATTTTGTCTTGGATGAGATTAATGCAAATCATCTTTGAGAACAAATAAACAATTAAAATTCATTCAACATGACCTATATCAGTTATGATGATGATGATGGTGACAAGACAAGCACCATGCGATTCACAAACCTCATCCAGATGAAGACGAAAAGCCGGGTTCCAGGGGATGGGCTGAATCCACCCGTACTCACACAGGTATCTTTTCTTCAGGTTCTCTCGACATTTTGCTATGGTGTCCTCCAGTAAAACAACGCCACCTGTGGAGATGAACTTTGCTCAACGGGTTATCAACAACAATAAAACCACCATGTCACACATATCCTTGTTATAGCAAGCAGGTTCTGTCTAGCATGTATAGAACCTCAGGTGGTTATAGATATTTCTGACTTTTTTTTGCAACGCAAGTATATCGTATAGTCTTGTTGTGATCAGACCTAGAATCAAAGAATTGAAGTTGATGATATCCTGTGTTACTTTCTACCTCCGCGAGTTTTACATCAGGTATTATTTTAAGGTGTCTTTTTGTCCGTTTCATGTCTTTCCTTGTCTTACCTTGCTCAGCTATGTATATTTCAAGACATTACGGATGGGTTGTGATGACGTTAGGTATTTTGTAGGCCTTGGGAAGACAAAGATTAATTGTGATTTTTGTATTGATTGAAAAGAGGAATGAATGAATAGTTTAAGCATTGTATCCTCAACATTAATTGCGTCATTTCTAATTCCTTTTCTAAATATAAATGTTGACCATTCTTTGAAGAAAAAAATATCAAACTACAGGCAATACGTAATTTAATAGTTATTTAAAAAATCTACTGTCGAGTACACAAGCAAACAACGACAGGACAACATATCAATTAAGACAATGTCTAGTTTAACCACAGTGTGATTAAAAAACACGTTACCGAGGCAGCCGTCTACATCCGTCGGTGCCCTCAACAGCATGTCGGCTAGATGTGGGTACCCGAAATCCTCCAGGGCAGTCAGGAAGACAGGAAAGGCCCTCGGTCCCCGTGTGGCCAGGATGTCCAGGAAACGCTCAACCTGCGGTGAGGAATTGTATGTTACTGAAAAGTGTGCTTAAATCATATCGCATGATCATGACTGCATTGGTTCTCGCTTGTTTTCGTCAGTCCCTACACATGGTTTATTAAAGAACAGTTTGTAAGAGATCTAGAAGTCAGATGGTCATAATCTATAAGATAATTGCCACCGCGTATAAAAAATTTGCGCCTTGCAACTTCGTTACAATATTTTACCAATACATGCATTGCCACCTATTCTAAATATCAAAATGAGTCACAGAGAGAATTTTACGAAAGACTTGAAGATGAAGTTGCGAACGTTTTCTGCACTCTGGTCTGTTCATGAATGCCCATGGTACTGAAATGCCTTCCATAGTGCCTTTTCGATATCATATACTGCATACATCTGAAAGTACACTTCAGTATGCCTTGGCTTCTAGTTAAAGGTCTACCTTTGATGCCCGTGTGCGTTCACATTCGATGTCCTCGAAGTGTTCCGGGTCCATGACCCCCTCCTGAATCATGTATGCCCGGACATCCTGGACACGGAGGCTCTGGACAATCTCTGTGCGATGGCCACGGATAGATGCGGCCTCCCATGGGTCCATCTTCAAGGGGAAAGGCATTGAGACATATATGTATGTTGCTGCATAGTAAGTATAACATGCTTCTCCCCCGAGCCCATGATATAGTAACTCGTAATATAGTCGGAAATATACTACCGCATACGTTCGCTAATTTATTCATTGACGTCACAGAATGACCCTAGAGGCACGTAGGCCCATGCTTGTTACAGAGGCTATATGTGAGTTGCGCGATATTAAAACTAACGTTGACATCATGCTAGTTCAACGAGAAGTGCAACCTTCTAGCAATGTTTTAGTACTTCAAAAAAAGATACATCAAGAAATTCAACATTTGGATGTAAAAACAAAAATGCATGAACATACGCAACGCAGGTGAAATGCCAAGCCTACCAGATGGTACAACAGAATAATAATGACCGCAGTGGTCGTTACAAGATTCTCAGAAACCCTCAGAATAAACATCGACCACTAGGTGACTCATCCATGGCGCCAAGAATTCATCAGTAAGTTTTACTTTAAATTTGATCGTTTATCAATACGGCCCATTTCAACTTGACGGCGATTGTTGAGTGACCGCACAGTGACCAAAATTGGATTTCCGTAGACTTTGATTTCATCATAGAAATCAGCTGAAGACAAAAAGTACACAAAGTGAAAAAAATCGCTCTTTGTCTTTGAAATTTGTTCAGTCGTCGCATCTTTAGTGGAAACTGGTGTCACTTAGGCGTTAATTACAAATCACAGTATATTGCACGCATTTCCAACTCGCTGAAACGTGACCCAATCGTCTGAACCATTGATCATTTTTGAGCGGCGCCAGGTCGTCATCTATTATTCTCCACACTTCTTCCCTGGTCCTAAACTAGATCATGGACGTATATCGCATTCCGTGTCCGTATAAATCACATACATTCTACGTAATACTCAACAACAAGGGATTTACTTTCAATGCATTGCCGTAATTTTTCATCATGATTTTGATCGAGCGGCGTATTAGCAAATCTCTTGATGAGAAGGAATGACTTAATATGATTACGTCTCACCCGAAAAGGCAAACGAGTGACGTATGGCGTTCCTGTAATTGCAGTTGTCCCGATCTCTTTAAGTTCTTCAATCATATAATTGACGTAGATTTGCTGTGGCATATATTATTGAAAAAGCCCTTCCATTGCATCCCAGTGATTGTAAAAACTAATCAAAGCGAAGTTCAAATCCCAGAGGACAACGATTTGTTGCCTATGGTGCCGAAACAATAAACGTAACTGCTCAAAGAGATAGTTGTCATCTGAAGCAAACAAAGGCTCCGGTTTACCCTTATTGAATTCAAACGACGAGTGGTTGTTTTGCATTGAGAATCAGGGATGAGAGAATGGTCTCAAGAGACAACTGGAGACATTGACGATCAAATTCATATCCGATGAAGTAACGTCTGCTTTACCTGATTGCAACCACAGAAAGCTCGCCTAAGGGTATAAGAGAGGCCACACAGATGATAATTTGCAAACAATGCAATCAAAGGATTTTCTGTTCTTAAAGTTTCCGCGCAATGATCTCGCTGACTTTTGTTTCTTGGTCGATAATGAAACCTTGAGGTACATGTCATCATCGCTGCTTCCTCATTTTCAATTCGACGATGGGGATCGGACACACCTATCCATTCGCACAGCACAATAATGTATGATGTCATCGCATAGAATCTAACAGCAACCCCATTTAGGCATTCTCATACATTATCTGTATACTAAGCAGGTAGGCAAAAATAACTTTATATTATCCCTTTTCCTTTGCGTTACCAGGATCATTTTATCTACAATTGTATCTTCTAGAAATGACATATTCTAAGATAATTTCAACATTGTTGTGTGGAATTATATATTGATCTAAAACACTATATATTAACCAAATGGCAGTTACATGTTCAATATGCACTATGCAGTACTGCCATGCCATGATATCATGAATACCAAGCCTCGTGCATTTTCAATAAACACATGCACAATCTACTGGTACAGAAAACACAATGTATCTGTAGCTCGGAGATAATGCAGGTCATCTTGCCCAGACGTCGGCGGACAATTATGGTTTATTAGCCTTAGCAAGGTCTGATAGGTCACGGTCTACGAGTGGTTTCAAAATAATATTTATGAATGTGCATACAATTACAACCTTAGTTACAGTCAACAATGAATCCTTGGCGTCATGTATGTCACTACTGGCGTTAAGTTTAGATACAATCATGGAGCGCGCGCCCATCCATAGTAAAACATTTATTATACAGCAGCTCGTCGCATAGTTATAGTCTGTATTTCCCATGAATACAGACTGTACGTCGCTACACAACAGTCTGGTAACACGTTAACATTGCTGTAAATTTGGCCTGCTGTTTCAAGTATCGCCGAAGTATGTATCCTCCTGACATGGTGCCAATAAGTAATGAAATAACGAAGTTTTCTCTTCCAAAACATGTCTAGCTGTCCAGGCCACTTACCGTTGCCTGCTCTCCTACAGAAAAGGCCGACTCGGAATATCCCAGACGCCGGGGTTATCAGACTGTAACCATCGGGGTGCAAACGGTCTGGTACAGAGGAAGGAGCCGACGTCTCCGCCCGAGGGTTACCTGTCTATCGGGATGGAGATAGCCACAACAATCCAGCTCTTGTTAGGGCGTTATTGTGGCCAAATACGGCAGATGTAAGCGGCCCTACCGTTGGCTGCTGCAGTGCCGTTATGCCGGTACAGCTGAATGAAATCACTCCAGACCGATCGATCTTTTCTTAGGGGGTCGACCATTGTTGTAGTGGAAGGGTGTCTTTACGATCAATATAATAAACTTGAAATAAGGGCAAAACGCACAGTGTAGCATGCATTTTCATTTCTATGTAATGCTGCAACGATGTTTTTCAACAATCAAATTTTTACTTCCAAACATTTGTGCAGCTAAAATGATTGACAACGATCGGCCCCGTCCTACTCACGAACGTGAGAGGACTCAAATATTAGCGTCCCGTCGTCTGTCAGAGCCATCAATCATCTACATGACGCTGAGGATTGCCGGCGCCCTGCATGATCATTGCCGCAGCTCCAACAAGAGTGAGTATTTTGGACAGGTGACCTGAGACTTTTTGCTTGCTGAAAAAAACTGACCAATCCTAGGTTGCCAACAAATAACTCTATTTAATGACTCTATTACTAGCATTTGCCTTTAGCATTTTGTTCTACCATTAACTAATGTTGATAAAGTTTCCTTAGCATACTAGACTTACTTCAAGTGACGTTCATTGAATAGCTGAGGCAAAAGAAGACTTGCCTTGCGATTGTCAATGATGAAATATTAATTCCTACATGAAGCATGAATTTTTATAATACGTCATGTAGATCAATCATGAAAACGAGAAAAAAATTTCACTTAACTTTTGCTCACGTAGTCTTGCAAACTGTTTAAGTGATCAGAAAATTAGCACATTTGATCGTGAACGGTCATTGTTCTCAATTACAATGTAAAAGTTGCTCTTTAAGGATCTCTTATATTTTATCTGATTCAGATAATCATAAACGTTACACCACTGATTAGGATAACGTGATTTTGTTTAATATTGTAAAGTAAAAGCTGCCAATTTCTATAATCAATAGTCTCAAGTGTAATTTCAGCGTTTTTGCAATGTCTTGGTTTTGTTTTAACGTACCATGCTAACATCACAAGTCTTAAATCAAGCTCAAGTTCGCAAATTGTATAGTCTTGCCCAGCGACACAAAACTAAAACAAACAGCTTTAATAACATCCTTTTACCATCTCATTTTAGGAACCATAACCTCAAAAGAGGGACTTCTACATCTTTTTCTGCCACGCTAATTGTATTTTTCCTCTTTTCATCAGATAATGTTGACGGGCAGACCTTCGAGGTCCTTACTGAGGTAATGGAAGGACCCTGTATCTCCTGGCCTAACCTGATTAACTCTATATTAATAGGGGCAGTAATTGGATAGGGGTGGTCTGAGAGTGCTCATCATTGAAACAGATGTACAACACAACACTCAAGAAGTAACCTAGCTACATTCAAACATTTGTTGACTGAAAAACAAGCATTTTTCGGAAGCCTTTAGATTGGTACATGCACATACTTGCAGGTTGTGCCTTCCTTCTTCCGTGTTTGGTCATGACAGGAGAGGTAAATGAATGTCGATGGTCTGGATGGAACAACTTATGTCTTTCCACAACACTGCACAGTACTCATGGATCTACTTGGACATGTAAGAAATAGACTGTTATAGGAACAACCGTTTCAAAGGTCATCTAACAGGATGTTCCTTTCTTTCTTTGTGCCTGGTCTTATGCTAGAGTCAAAGTTGTCAAACCAGGACCTGCAGACTGCCGGGTAGTTTGCGGAAATGAAAAAGTACACACAAGACCTTTTTTTTATTAGTAATGAGCATACTATGCATGTATTTCTTGACAAACACTTAAATTTTTTATTTCCTAAAACAGCTCAGTTGGGCCCCAGTTTGGAAACAGCACCCTATCATTAGTTCTTAGAATCCACCCCACTGGCCTATACGGGAGAGCTGGCGATGTCATAAAATCTAGGGACGAACAAGTTCCGAATCCTGGCCACCCATTCCTGGATACTGGGTCAATTGACACTAAAAAGCGGATCTTCTTCTACACTGATTTCCCCATTGGCCGATAGTACCTTCACCAGCTGGCGTATTTAACAATTTTGAGTGTCAAAAGGGTATTGCTATAGACAGCAATGGGAAGAAGTAATTGTGTGAATTGTTCAGGTCAAATAGTAATTTCCAGGCAGATTTACCAGTGGCATAAGATAGTATCAAAGCTGGCTAAGGAGTACAGCTGGCCAAAGGGAGTCATGAGCCACTGGTCAAAGACACTCTTAGATGGCTTCACCCATCTGGCAGCTTTTGATAGTATCTTATGCCACTGGTAAATCTGCCTGGAGATTAGTTAAATAGCATGCCATGGCTCAATCTCAAATACAGGCAATCCTGTTCTGCTGCCATTACAACTCTACATGTACACCACAATACTCATACAAGTACATTATGTTCTCTGAACATCCCTTTGAGTGAATCACATAAAGCTGAATCAAAACTCAAGCGGTATCCATGAACTGTTTATTTACATTTCTTGATCCATACATTATTAAAGACAGTCACAATTTTTGTCAGTCTGGTTAGAAGCTTCAGAATCTTCACAAAGTATTGAAGCAATAAAACGTACTGAGCCATCTGTGAACCTATACTTCCTATTAGATGTATATGTATATTAAACCACTTAAACTCTTTTACAGGGTATCTCTTCCTGCTCCAAAAACTCAGATTAGATGGTAAATAAATGACAACTCTGCCAAATGAACAAAAAGGACGCTACCTGTATAGAAGTCTCCTATAGACAGGGTTTCCAAAGACATAACCTACATGTACTACATATATGTGTTTACAATGTAGGTGCTAACTCAGCTTGAGTAAACTGTTAAAGTCAGGAGTGCAGACTAGTCTGTGATTCACAGGGCCTAAGATGGTCATGTCTCCTGTCTGTTCCTCAGCATTATGTCTCACAGACACCAACTCCTGAAAAAGTAGATACAAGAAAACATAGCATCATGCTCGGTAAACAAAATATCAAAGAAAATGTAACTGAGAAGAGCACTTTTTAATGAGTTTTTTCATGCTCCTCTTTTCTTCAAAGTTCGAGTGATCAAAGCCAGAAATTCAATGTAGCCATAACAGCTTAAATCTCCAAGCAGATCGTAGCAGTTATGGACAATACTATGGATACTACTATGATTTTGCCATCAGAAGATCTGCTTAGAGATCATGTAGATGTAGCAGTGCCTGACCTGGTGGAAGGAACAGTGACTTCCCATATTGACATCGAGAGCGACGTCCCCCAACACCAGCCGTGTCCTGCCTGACTTCAGGACCTGCAGCTTTCCGATGTAACCCTCCGACATGTTGGGCAGCACTGAGGCAACTTCAGCTTTGTCCTAAAATTACAACAGACATGTTTATGTTGTACAAGAAGCTTTCTTTCTCTAATCCTTACAAGAGCACTGCCATACCAGGGCTTGACATTCAAGGTGAGCAAGCTGACAGCCTTCATTGTTGTGCAGCCAACAATGAAGCTGTGTATCAATTTTTGACTGTGGGTGCATCGGTTCACCTAAATATTTGTGTGGGGTTGTTAACATAATGGTACTCTAGTACACTTGTATAGATGCACTAGTGCACCTGTCCCCCCAAACAAATCTCAAGCCCTGTAAATACATTCAACTCCCATCGGCCTGAAAAATTTGTAAACTGATAAAGATGACGATGAGCTTGTTCAGTATCCATTTCATGTCAAAAGGGTCAAACCTCAGGCAGAAAGTACACCAGGGCACTGACATCATCTGAAATGTAATTTGTAAAGATTTGTGACAACTCAGTTGCGCACAAAAACAGATCCCAGTTTACTCTAAATGCCTTCACTTTGTGTCTAACAAAGAATCATGTGGGAAATCATGGTGAAAATCAAGGAAGCTTTTCATCACATTACAAACACAAAACATTATTGTGTGACTAGAGGTATAATGTCAATGGAAATAACAATTTGGTGTACAAACTCCTCAGATGACTGACAAGCAAGCTGGGCTGATATTATTGTGATTAATTTCCCATGGCAGAGAAAATATGTACTTTCACAGTGGTTTGCAAAAGAGAAATCTATCTATATTAAATTAAGGACTAGGTTGACATGAGAGAAAATTCCATACACACAAGTAATGGAATCTGTTTTCCAGACAGCAATTTCCACAATTGGATTCATGACCAAAGTTTGATCTTGTTAGGAATTTTTGTAATAGTCAGAGGGTCATTTTGTTGTCTAAGTGGAAACTGTGAAAATCTAATCAACTTTAAATCTTACATTTCAATTTGCTGTTGAATGTGCAGTTGAGGTTTATTCCACAGATGTCTTTTAAAATTCAAAAGTGACAGGGCATAAGAGACTCGGGGATAGTAAATTCTCTCCAGGGCAAGATTTTCATCTTCACCTCTGTTTTGTTGGACAGAGATAGGTTACATGTATGTGCCTAAGGCATGAGAAATCTAACAGAACAGCCTTTTCAAACATGGTTTATTGTCCTGGGGCATGTTCCCCGAAGACATGTATAACTTAACCACCTGAAACACTATTTTTCACACTTTAAGAGACATATTCTAGTGCTGTGGCAACGTTACGGCAACGTCATAAAGTTTTGATCCTTTCCATCAAGGAAAGCAGAGCAGTGGAAATTTTCGTTACCCCAAAGTGTTGAAATTCCATTCAAACTGGGATGGAAAGGCAGATGCTAGACAGCTTTGCAGACGAAACTACACACCTCTTCCTTTTCTTGTTTGATCTTCTCTTCTTCCTTCTTGACTTCTCTTCTGACATCATCATCTCGGGAAGGTGGGAGGATGGGGAGGGTGTCCGGTAACTGGAAGAACAGCATTTCACCGTCGTTCCCAGCCTTACTGCAGAACAACTCTGAACAAGTGACCTGTACAGGGAGGTGCAAAACAGTTTGTGGTCATCATCTGGCCACCAACACTAGTGCAGATTTCGTGTAACAATTTAATCTATCCTACATCACTCTAATTCTCTATCTCTATCCCAGTGTTTCTGATTAAACAACAAGTAAAAGTCAGTTCTCTGCAGTGAACTCTGCCTCTAACTAAGTTTCAACAAAAGGTGTCTTGCTTGGTCCAGTTGCAATTAATGACTTTGTGATCAAGGCATGCTTTGCTTAAATGACAAGGGATCTGTAACATGGTCCATATCTGACACTGTCATACAATTATCTATCTAATAACTATATATTGCACAGTTACCAAATAGCTACCACCAGTTAACAAATGTTGCATAGCTCATGCCACAAAATCAGATAAGTCATTTCTGAAAAAAAAAAATTTCCCTCACCCTTTTGCCCCGTCCCACTTCAGATTTAACCCGGGAAGGCGCTGCTTTGACAGGTGCAGTTGAGACACTTGGTTCAGTCAAATCCTCCATCTCAACGTCATCTACAGGCTCTGACTTTACTACTCATAGGGAAACAAAAGAAATGATGTCATGTGGTTGAGGGTTGGAAAAGAAGTTGGTTCTTCAACAAAGGATCACTGCTAAAACTATGCTACGTGTAGATTACAAATTTCCAACAGCTACATAATTTTCATTAGTAGCACTAGGAAGAGATCTATTTGCAGCTTACAAGTATACAATCAAATTATCTTGGAAAAATTGTACCTTTACAATTGTAAGAAACCCCTGGACCTGGAACACAAAGTACTTCTTCTCACCATCTAATAAAAAGTATAGAATGAACTAGATGTAGGGACAAACCGTTGATGTTAGTTTTGACATCTGTCTCCATCTCCTCCTCTTCCTTGTGCTTTATAAGTGACCCAGTTGTTACTAGAGGCACCTGCACTGGCAGGAGACTCTTCTCTGTCTCCTTATAGCCCATGTCACTGACAAACTGAGACAAAAAAGGAGCAACAAGATAGTTAGTCTGACAGTACTCTTGTATAACAGTATGTGTTACTAATATATATGAAATCATCATCATCATAGTTCATCCTCGTGTGAGGTGCAGCAGACGAAGTTAGTCCTCCAGAACTGCTTGTCCTTCATCGCAGAGAGTAGCTCTTGCCCTTCCAGCCCTGTTTCAACCTCAATGAGTATATGTATATGTATATGTATATGTATATGAAAAGTATGACAATACATAACAAAAGTTAGCATGAGCACATTTTCAGAGCTTGACATTCAGAAAATGTGACTCGAGCAGTAGATAAGTGTTAGCACATGCTGTGCTATATGGACTTGACACTCAGATGTATCAATGATTAGTTAAGTACTAATAATCTTATCCCTTGAGCTTACGTCATCTCTCTGCAGAGCCTTGAGGATTTTCTTGGTGTCTTCCTTGTTCTCCGGGATGTCAGTTCTACTCCCAGCCTTGAACACAGGTGCAGGCATGTCAGAGGGACCATAGGACCCACCTCCACCTCCTCCTCCTAGGAACAAGAAATGGTCTGAACAGTTGATTAAACAATAGAGTGCTGTGTGTCTGACATACATGTAGGACAATTGATATCACTATCACTGACATATGGGGACAATTACTAACCAATCAAAATAATGGTATACAAGAACAATCAGATAAATTTAAGGTGGAACTACAGCTGTATTTGAAATCTATCTTTACCCAGTATAAGTTTTCATGCCAAACAATTACTTTGCCCTTTCATGTTGTCCTCTTGGGCTTTGCTCATGAGCATCCATCTTCCATTATTTCAAAAATTAAGGCTACATTTTTTATAATTTACATTTTATTACAGTGTGGTCACACGCTTTTATTTTCAGCAGATAGAAATGTAACCAGTACATGTAGTAGCAGTAGTAGTACCTCTCCGGACCTGTCTCCCAGCTGGACCATCCTCAAAGATGGAGTGTGTCCTGATGACATCGCCCCTCCCCCTACCTCGACCCCTCCCCCCACGGCCTCTCCCCCTCTCCTCTCCCCTTTTTGATGACTTGCCCTTCTGTTCTGGCTTGCTTGTAGATGATTCCCTTAGAAAAGGTGTGTTGAAATAAAGATATGATTGACATCAAAATGTGATTGAAGAACTGGCAAAAACTCTTTAAAAAATAGATGTGTTCTGTCATTCTGTATGTATGATACCATTATGATAATATAATTGTAATCCTCAGCCATAAAAATGCACATGTAACGTTACCTCCCATTGAGACAATCTCATGAGACAATAAAACAAACAAAAAAGATTATGCCAGATTGACTGACCGCACTATCTTCTTCATTTACATTTGTAGTACTGACACATTTAAGCATCTATCTATGCATGGACTCACCCATTTTTGTTCCTCTCCTTTCGAACTGGAATGTTGGGGGTAAATGTTTTCTGTAAACAGAGATTACATTTTCTATGTGCATGACATACAATTTTGCAAACAACAGATAAAGAGTATATTATGAGACAGGAAACCACCATTAGATTTCATAATGCATAAAGAACAAATTCCATACAACACCATTGCTGTTAGTGTTAGCCTGGGTACCATCCGGAAAGTAGTTTGCTCTGACGTTCATTATATACTATATACAGTCGCTTCTAGCTCTGACATTTATTACACACTATATACAGTCGCTTCTCTGTGTTTCCGTCTGGGAACGCGGACTATCTTAACGGCTGAAATCGTCTAAATTTTGGAAGCAGGCGCTGATTGGTCCCCACATATGAGTGAATTATGGAATGGGTTCAAGCGATCGTTCGAACAGGCGTTCCAACACCGGACAAGCTCTCCGTCAGCTTGAGGGAGGGCCTGTTGTCATCAAACGAGTGATCTAGAACCTATTCCTTTATTCGCTCATTAACTGACGTATACCACCAAACAGTTTGAATGTGCGTGTCTCCAGACGGATAGCAGAAGCAAACATCTGAGGAGCGAATTACTATCCGGATGGTACCCAGGCTACATTGCTGTCACACCAACATAAAAGATTTCATTTGCAACATTCATCATACACACTCTAAATTAACTTATAATATACATCACAAAACATTCAAAGATAATGACTTAAAACTAAAAACAAACATTATAGAATATTTACACGAGCATTCCCTTACCATATTTACACACTAGTCTACATTTACTCCATCATCTAGACATATGCAGTACTATATACTATAACACATTTACATATTGTTGCAGGGGCCATTCCCACTGTTTTTTTTGGCTAGGGTTTGCTCCCTAGGACTTTTTTTACAGGGGTGTTTTATCCCCCTGGATTTTTTGTGCTAGGGTTTCATACACACTCTTAGTCTTACTGAACACATCTTTACACCATGTCCAATGAGCAAACTACAAAAAATTGAAATACATTTCTTTGAACTGCAGGTTTCTCTCCAACAGTGATTACATGTAGGCTGTGAGTTTATTGTCTGTATGTATGTACTGTCCAACTCCAAGTGAACATAGTGACCAGTTCAGAAATTTGCATTGCAGTTCATGAATAAACTCATTTTGTGAGGCTTACTTAATGCAAGGCTATTGCTTCAGAAGACAGAGTCACTCTCCCAGGACTGATTGTGATAACATGTAGCTGAAAGACATTAGCTAAGAATATCTCTGAATCACAAAGCGACATACCTTAGGTACACCCCCTAACGTGAGGTCCCTGGGACTGCGTATGGACGGTAGCCTGCGAGGGGCCCCCCGCCCTCGTCTGGCCACCAGGGGGGAGGACGGCGTGGCGTTACCTGACGTTCCACTGGCGCCAGGTGTGGGGCGGCCTGCCCCGTCCTTATTGGAGGCCATACTTCTGCACTCCTTCATTACAGATACAACACAAGGAATAAGCTCTGTTGTTTATGTTTCCATTTCAAGGGCATTTGTGTCTGCTTGGTATTAATCCTTCTTCAGCTTGTTTTGCGTTAAGTCTTAACAGCAAATAATAACTACCTATTAGGCCATTGTAGGCTGAACAATACTGGATCTCAAGCTATCCTAGGCTATTAAAAAAAAGATACAAGTACCATTTAAAAATTCAGAGAAATAAATCTAACATTGCAAAATCAACCAAGACTGAGCGTTAACGGTTATTTTCTCAGTATTACCAAGAGGTCCTTTTCTAACAAGCTTGGTCCAACACGCATTTTTCCCGAAAACAACTTTCCGCCCGCGCCCCCCTCCCTCAAACAACTAAATGTGCGACAGTAAAACTTGTATGGTTCTTGTAAGAATAACAATTGTACATAAGTAGTCTTGGAAGTAGTATGCATATCACTAACGTGCACAAAATATCATTCTCACCTTTATTTACCTGAAAATATGAAGATCTCCGCCAGCTCTGCGCGACTATGGCAATCACTAGTTGACGTTTGACCCTTGACACCGGACGTAGAATCAGGTAATCTGGTTATCCATATAATACCGGAGCAGCAGCTCAGGGGAAGCATGGCTAACACCTAGCACCATGTGTACCCAGCCCGCCAGCGACGGCAGATGATGATAGGATCAGTACGCTTACGGGTCAGTGTACTAAGGCTTGGCTTGTTACGTGCCTTTTTTTAAAAATAATTTTACATGCTGCGATTTTCAGATATAATCAGAACTGATAAACAAGACTGTGGGAAAATGGTCGACAGTCCCCTCCCAAAGAATAGCCCAGTCCATAACCTCATGTTGAGCATGCAGGAAGAAGACGATTCCCCGGACGAACAAACTTAAGTCTCTGAAATCAATTGCAAGCACCCTCAAATCTCTTTTCATCCAGAAATCATAGCACTTAAATAAACAAGGCGTTCAGCAATGGGCGAGATATAGACATGAGAGACAGCGTCTTGTGGAAGAAAGCCGATGAAGACAGTCTAACCATAGATCGCTCAAGACAAATGTGACACTAAATGTATCATAGGCTCTTTTTAACGCCCAAATGGCCCGGTACTTTGCGGAAACAATTTCGTTAGTGCTCAGCATCCATCATAAGTCCTCTTACAGAAATCAGATAGCATGTGTAGCGACAGGAATTCTAGGTAACGTTAAATGTCAAAGTTAAAGTCCCCCTAAAAGAAAACATGACCTATCTGGACATTGTTATGCAAACACAGCAAATAAATAACCCTTTTCTCCCTCAACGTTAACCTTGAAATTAAGTCGCGGTGAAATTTTTTTGTTGGGAAGATCTACTTAAGATCACTTAAGTGGTAGTCATGACAAGTGGCCGGCAGCCATGTTGGAGTTTTTTCTACCATCGTAAGATACATCGATGTCATAATGAAAAAGAATGCATAGGTTATATACCATCATATAATAGTCTCCACTTATAGTTATAAGTCATCTATTTGTGAAAGGACTTAGGATACTTACTTGAGTGTACACGCTTGTCATCTGCAGGTTGGAAAGTAGACGCTAGGTGCGTGATTGATTCGCCACCCCAACCGAAATTCACAAAATGTAGTCACCGGGGGTACCCCTATATTCCTCCGAGGGCTACACTAGTCCCCTCCGTGTATATTTTGTGTTTACAAACCATACAATCAACTCCTCGGCCGTGGTCCTACGTATACTGTTATTGGACAGTGGAATTCATGGATTTAGCGTTTTACAAGTATGGCTTAGAGTGTTCGTTAACGGCCCGGGTCCCAGACCCTAAACTTAACACTAATCCTAATTCACGACTGACTTTAACAGTGCAAGCCTTTCTAAGTCGTGGAACTCATCAATGCACACTCTCAGGAAATATACAAGTCACGTCCAATTCCCACCTTGTATTATATTGAGAACACCTTGTGCCATGATTTCTGGGTGAAAGGGGTTCAGGATCTTCATCGAAGACGATTGACAAACATCACCATCGTCCAACCTATCATCCGTCACCGTGAGTACTGCACGAACACCCTTTCCTTCTACACTGTCTGTAATTTATATTTTTCAATCACGTATATTTTATAAGTCAAAAAGTACAATTGTCTGTAATGACAGATACTAGCTGTGTACGCATTACCAATTTGTTTAGTAAATCGTCATTTAGAGTTAAAAAGTTTATGAGAACTCTTTTCCTTCGAGACAGGACCTGTGTGATGTGAGGATCTCTAAATTGGTCGCCATGTTCAGTGGATGATGGTACCATATGCATAACAAGTCGGGTACATTTGGCAAGATACCGGTAGAAGTCGCTGTTGAGCAGCTAATTTTGACAATGTTTACCAGGTGGAATTCCATATGGGAAAATCACAACAGCAATCTAACTCCATAATCATAGAAAATGATTGAGATAACACTTCTCTATCTATGTCATTAGATTTCTGTAAGTACTTTGCATTCTTCTCTTATAGAATTTAATAAGCTTATAAGATAGCACACTTCTTTTACATCAAACTTCTATGAGGATTTTGTAATCAATCATCTATGAAAAGCTATCAAACGAACTTCTGCTGAATATATATAGATATTGATTACAGAATAGGAAAAATACAACCTTGCATTCAGTGTAATGTTTGTATGTATGTATGTGATTTCTATATTTTGTACAAATATCAATATACGACGGCTTTATTATTTTGACTCAGCGCAGACTTATACATGTATATGCAATTTTCATTTCACCTGCAAGATTAGGATTCTCTAGACAAATAACGCGAGTCGTAATCTAAGAAGAGACAATTAGACCGGCCTCTCCCACCAGACATGTACATGTGCACAATCACCCAGGTACTAAAGCTGTTTCCACGTCGGCAGTGGGAGCGTCAGGGCACCATCCACCTCGCGCGACCCGAGGAAACATGCCCGGGAAGCCGGACCCCTTGATTAGGGTCTCAGGATTTAGTGGGGGGTCAGAAGAACCGCCATAAAATCCTACAGAGAAATAAGACCGCCGAGACCAACTACAGCAGATCGACACTATCCGCCGATTCGGTCCTAACAAATATTACTTCGCCGAGTGCACTTTGTTGATAACGGGTTTGACAAGGTATTAATGAGATATGTTGAGATGCACACGGAGTGACATTAAAAGCATTGGGCAGCGCCGTTAATACTGATCCTCTGACGCGGTCCGGTAATCGTATCCTGTACCGTGGACGTATTTTAACTTCCAAAGTGCGTTTTCCTGATAACCGTCTCGTGATTTAGGTGAGAGAAACACAGACGTCAGTTGGATTTAAGGGAACGGCTCTAAACCGTAATTAGACTTACCGGGATTTATCACATAACGTTGCTTCAGAGAATGGAAAGGGCACGACTCAAGTCTTCAGAATACTTCGCTCAACAAAATAGATTCTAATCATAAGACCCACTTGCTATGTAGCACTGCAGTTTTCCATGAATACTTTAATCTGGTTGGGAAACCAATGGATATTAGGGTTATTTTTATAAGACCTGTCATCATTGGAGCCCCGGGTAATGTAGCAGAAGGACCACGGCTACGTATGGATGTTATATTCATTGCTCTGCAAAAAGAACTCAAATATCCACTTTCTTCAATTTTGATTATCACAGTCACACACAAGTAAAGATGGATGCATAGATACATGGAAATGATATCATGGTTCCTATGATTATTCCTCTTCCATTTGAGGATCACAAAGGCATACAGTCCAAAATCGGAACTTTTTAGTCAAAAAAAATAGGTGAACAGTATGGGCAGCAAATAAATGTACGTATGGGTGAATATTCACACGATATTTAGTGTATAAGACTATAATTTCCTTCTACCTTTGCCACTAAATTAATTCTCTTGCAACATGCAGATATACAGTGCTAGTCAGTACCCTTCTCGGTCCATGAATCATAGATAGAGGCAAATTGTAATTCCCATGTGGCCATCTAGGGGATTACCGCTGAAGGACATCTTCCCGGCGTATCTTACTCCAGCATAATCACCTACACGTCGTACTGCCGATATTGACCGGCCACTATCTCAACCTTTACAAGGCGAATGGGTTCCGTACTCATTGGGTGTCATTGTGACTGCTGGCATAAAAGTTTGAATTGATACATTATGGTCTTCAGAAAATTACAAGTTGTACGTGTCCACAAAGAAGGACAATTTAGACCATTTACGTGGCCTCAAGTTAAATGGGACCTTGTTGACATGAAGGTCCTTACCGTGGTTATGCTTAACGATGTATGAGAAATGAATTTTGTCAACATGGCGATGATACGGCGTATTTACTGATAATTCAATTGAATTCCGATTTTTCCTATTGATTAAACTTTAACAAGGCGTTGGCATAGATGTGCATTCCTTTCACTACAGCGTAACCGTACGAAGTGCGCACGAATCGTGATCAAATATCTCGAATATTATATATCTGTTCTTGTCATGACACAATTGTAGATTGAAACAGATTGCATATAATCATTATTCGGGATGTTTTACCGTGATGTCACGTACAGCCACCATGTTGGTTGGTTGAACCTGAATATCTACTTCTACAGCGATGCATGTATGATATGGTTTATGTCATAAGAACTAAATGACTTTTATCACATCAACAATATTTATTGACATAACAAAGGTGCAGCAATTTCCTCGTTAAAAGCTAGTTTTATTTGCCCTCCAGCGGAGGTCATCATACTGCAGCCGATGCACAGCAGTTTTCGGTTGCAGTATTCAGGCGCAAAATGCAACCCTCCCGAATCCACCCGTTATCCAGATCAAACAGTTTCAAAACCGACATATTCCTCTACCATTTAGCACAGTTTCGGCGTAGCTGACGTGCACAGAAGAATCTCTAGACTCTTCAAGCACTGCGACGCACTACTTTGTGCCCGAACTACTATTGGGGAATGGGGTCGCGGGTAAATACTGCATTCTGCGACCTTTACCTATCAGTTAGCTTCCAGATTTAACCATCCAACATGGCGGACAATGCTTACGCCATAATTACGTGATAACCAACACCCTATGCATCACGCCTCAGGTGAAAATCCATCAGCTCCATAAACCTTGTGGTAATAGGTCATTTGTGATAAAAATTGATATACTTCAAATTTCGTGTCTCGTTAAAGAGACTTGTGATAAAGTTGGAAGCCTATAAAACTGATCATTCGAGATGGTTTATCTATTCTACTTCATACCATCAAAATCGATATCTATTGGAAGACGCCTACGCTGTTCTTAAGTCTACATGTGGTCCGGCTCACACTAATGCTGTTACACAGAGAAAATCGTCTGGTAGCGTGTTCACCTTAAAATATTAACTATTCATTCTGGCGCGTGTATAGCAGGGATTACTAGCAATCAAGCTATTTGGTACAGAGTAATGAGAATAGTTACAACAATATGGAGGAGAAGTGACAAAATTACTACTGGAATACGAATTAGTCAATTGACAAGCCTCTCTGAGGTTATGGTAAACTGATTATACATAACGTTATGAGGCAAGAGCATGCCAGGTGGAATATGCGACGGTGTCCGTCACAGCCACTGATCCCTAGATTTTATCAAATCCAGTAGTTGTTTGGGGAGATGTGTATCTTAGAATAACCTTAACTTAAGAAACAATGTTTCATTATTGAACTTGAAGTTAAACTGAAATATCCAACACAAAAATTGGACTCACGCAAATTTTCGACTGAACATCACCAGTCTTTGTCAAGGAAAGAGCAATCCACTGCTGTCGTGACGTCATGTTATGCAAAAGAACACATGACTCAGTAAGCAGTGAAGATCATAGGTTTCAGGAAGTCTATGGCGCCCATCGCCTCTGTTAAGGGATGGTTGTAAAGCTCTGATATAGAGGGCGTCTTTGATCCCTCTAGCGAAAAAGTCTGGCTCTATGTCCAAGACTTTCACTTTGTTCAGTGAAACCGAATGATTCGGTGATTGTATGTGGTTTCACTGGACAAAGTGAAAATCTTGTGTTGGATATTACAGATAAACTAGTTCAATAATGACTTCTACCTACAAAGATGAACTTTCAAGCTAACAATGTTTAATCTTTGCCGTTCGTAAGGGAAAGGAAAAATAGTTTCAAGGGGTACAAACTCTTTATTGTGCTGTCATATTTGCCAAGTAGTATATGAGAAAGGTGGACATAGTCAACTGATGTACATCTTCATGTAGATGTGTTTACAGGAACAGGTATATGCCGCCTGCTCCATCTATCGGGATTCTTTGGAACTGGAGGTTCGAGTCTAGAGAGAAACAGACGTAAGAAAGTTTAAATACCATACAGGCTTCCCGTGACGGACGTCGATTAATGGTTGACATTAAACTAGACCCAAAACTAGCTCATTGCTACATATCACGACTTGTTATCAGGTTGGTAATTGACTGAATAACACCGTTCGTTATTCTCAACAACGTACCTTCAAGAGCCGACGTTTCGGTGACCGCCTGTCACCCTTCTCCGGGCAATACTAAATAACTAGTTCTACGTGCATTTGTAACACGGCAGGAACGGCACCTATAGCTAGCTGCACTGCGAATTGCGAAGTAGAACCAGATATTATTTCCCAGAGGAAGGTGACAGACGGTCACCAAAACGTCGGTTCTTTTAAATATGTAGAAGCTAATAAAGAACTTAGTTCTTCAGTTCATTCAAGCTATTGTGTATGGAGTATCCAGTAAGTACAAAGGTTCAATTCGAACCATGAACACTCAAAAAGCATACCATTGTTTTCCAGTTACCTTTATGGTCATGCTTTCCTAGAATTAAGGGATTCGGGAATATCTGTCCCTGCTATTCCAATTTATTCTGATATTTTTTCTTGTTGATCAATTCATCCCTTTCCGTATCCTTTTACTACGCTTACGTCTTCTACTTATTCCATGATCATTCTTTCTTTCACCATAGTGGAGCTGTATGTCATGGTCCACGGCTTTACAATGCCTGCGCTTCCTCTTAACGTAAAAGCCCCATGAGAGTCTGAATCTTTTCTTTTCTTTGCATTTACGTCAACCGCTAATGTTCTTCAACAAGCATCATAACACCAAACGTGTCGTTGTTATATTAATGGTATGAGCGGGATGTGCAGAGCTATACAAATGATTCTTAGGCATCAATACCGGATTGATACCTCAATAGAAAATATAGTCTATTTAGAGATACCTAAGAAAAATACCGTTTGCCTAGGTACCAGTCAATCTTGGTTAAGTAGCAGAATGGTCCTTGGCCCAAGACTAGATAGAAACGTGGGATTAGTTAGAATTTAGCTTTTGGAGTAAAAATCTGAATGTCGAGAACGCGGGTTCAACTGGCAAGCAGCTTCCAATGAATGTATCTCATTACTGTCCAATCACATTTAATACCAAGGTAGCTACGTTTCTCCAAATAAGTTTTCTAAATTTTTAGAATCCAGTCCTGTTTGTAGTAATTCATCGCATCTTTATATATTTATTCTGAAAAGGCTAGCGCATAGAGGATTACAAGATCTTCAGTGACAAAACCCTTACATCGGAAATGTTCCACTGGTACCACCTACCACCTTCTTCCTCATTGTTTTCTTCGAATTTGCGCATTTTTATCGGCCCTTTATAACGAAAATACGGTGCGCTGAACAGTTTGAACACCTCACCCCAATAGCCTGTCCGTGACCTGTCCACAGTTTCCGTGTGGCTGTGCTTCGTCCGTACAGAGGTCACACATGGCTCCCCGGAGTGTTCCATCTGCTGTGATGCTGAGTAGACGGATCACACGCCTCAACTGTTTAATTGTCACAGGGGGAAAGGAGAGTTCAATTGATTGAGAGCAGACCTTGAAAAATTCACCCGTTTGTTACATAGCTTTGTCTTTCCAAGTTTTCACGTATCTCATGTATGTGGTACATGGCAAAAAAAGAGCAGAGAAGGGAGGCATATATCTTGCGTAACATGCATCATTTACTTATTCACCTTGTAAAGTACAAAGGAAGATGTATCTTGCATGTTGCTGCGTGGGTCCGCAAGGATGAAGACGGGTGTGATGCATGTTTCTTTCTCTCTGTAAATTGGTTTCCAAGGGGCGATATATTACGAGTCAAGATGGCGTCATCGGAACATTATTTAGCCTAAATAATTGGACATGTGGTGGCACAGGCATAACTTCACATTATATCACCGTGAGGGCATTATTCAGACTGATGCTCTCATTTCGTTACTCAATTGAATTTCAGCTGGAAATATCCCTCGGTACCCGTACAAGTATGCATGTATTCTATAGGTTATTTGTTATTCTGCACCGCGTAACTGTGTTCGAATTTCTTCAAACAAACGGGTGAAGATAAACGCTGAGAGTGAAAATGACGTGACGTTAAGAGTAAAAATTGTTAACAGGATCCTGGAATGCACGTATGTTACAAAAAGAACAGAGAAAATCCTAAACCATAAAGATAAAGCCAGATAACAATTATTCAAGCAACTGAGTATGATTTTGGAAGCGGTCATACGCTCCAGATAGAATCCGTTATCTTTCGTCAGTGACACCGAGATATCAATAAATGAACAAATTTACGTTAAACTTTATCTTTTCTCGCACAAGCATACACACACAAACACACCAAACACACCAATACTTACACTCACACACATACATCTCGAGCACGCGCACAAACACACACGCAAATACACAGCACACAATAAAACGTACACAAGACACACACATACACGCACAGTTAAGCACGCATAACACATAAGTGAAGGTTATAAAATATGGTATCGTATGATGTAAGACATCTCCTTGCTACCACTTACTTTAAACCTACTGTGTCGCAGCCTTGTTTGATGTTGAACGGCATCTTTGTTCAATACTTATATTTCCCACTAAAGCCAACTTTGGGAACGGCTATCTCATCAGGGAGTACTAGAACAAAGTCTGTAAAGACTAACGACTCAAGGACGGCACGCCAGACATAAATATCAATTACACGGGCCGCTCAAGTTGTATTCAACGCAATGACGGACTTTTATGGCACCCATGAATTGCAAACTTTCCAAAAGCCGTTTCTGATGAAGTTAGTTGATGTCAGTTTTGATGGATAACGCACGCAAACTGTCTCGCCGTGTGATGAAGATGTAATCGAATTAAAGCGCAGAAACTTGATAAGCGGAACCACATCACAAGTTTGCATTAGCGTGTTGACGCTGTTTCTGATCGCTTATACCGTCGGGGGAGGCGAATCTAAGTATGATAGTGACGAATCAGAAGTCCGCAGTACGTGAGATGCATACACTGTTACATGACTTACTTTATCCTACACGATAGCGTGTATGAAAACGACCCTTAATGGAAAAAAACTCAGAGTTCATATCATTTAAAGGGTTTTCTACCACAGCAGAAATTGATTTGGCGTGCCGTTGACCTTATCAGGAGGTAATTTGTAATTAGAGCTGCGTACGGTTCTGTCAATCACTTCCAAAACAATTAAGAATGTAATGATTCTTTTGAAGTGGGTACACATGACATGTTGCCATATTGTACGCTAACTACTGAGAACACCAGATGAAATTCATAATACTAATTCAGCACAATCAGCATTTGTCCTTTACAGACAGTCTTCTTTTCTTTCCCCCTCCGGCGCTGCACATTTCTAAATCCTGTCTCCCTCTGCGGCCGCATGTCACCCCGAGAGTTAGGATGAAAAATGGGCATGTCATTTTATGATCCTTCGGGAGGCTGCTGATGGTACAGTGGATCTCCATTTCGACCTATCGTGGCGACGTGCATTTCAGAAAAGTATTGAATTTGTAATAGTCTTCTTCAGGCTGCCCTCCATAGCACAATAATGAAGAGCAACTGCGTTGACGCCCTGCGTTCTTAATATGATAGGACCAGATAAGGGTGGGTGATATGAACATCCAGTGCGCACCCTTAATCATCAACCGAGCTGTAACAATGATTTATGACAGCTGGAGTTTTCACAACTGGACGTGTGGCAATTACAGAGCTAAGGCCATCATGTAGTTTTACTCGTATCCAACTGCGACTCTTGCCCAAATAACCATATCTCTAAAGACGATCCCAATCCCTTTAAAAGCCTAGGTACCCCTACCACTTAGTTCTCAGCCATGAATAATATCCATGGCCCCAGGCCCCCTCTTGAATAGGAAATTGATGACTGTAGTGATGATAACGACATTGGCAATTTGTTTTCACTGGGATGTTGTTATCATGTGTCTCGGTTCAGCCCTCCTAACCATCTGCTAAGATACAGGTAGATTCAACAATCCGTCACACCTTTGCTTTCATCAAGCTCGTTGCCTCTCCAAAACATTAGACTATTTTTAGGACAGCTGTAATAGCGGATTATTATAGTACACGCTTTATCTTCTAATGGAGTCAGTTACAGCCTATATCTTTCTGTGACCCTTTATAATATTGACCTCTTAATTAGTCGATGCCATTACCAGTTAGCTTTCATATACCTCTACTTGCAACGTTACGTTCATTGATTATTGATTATGGTAGACATAAAAAGATGACAGAATTTGTTAACTACAAAATGTATATGTAGTCATAAAATGTGTGTATTGTGCACTCTCCAAGGTGTCGTTCGATAGTGAAATTACTCTGCCAACTAAATGAGGAGTTATCGTTGCTTTCACAAATCCTAGCATGTTCCCATCGTTGGCTCGTGAGAAGTCCCGGAGAGATGCCGAACATTGCTGTCTGCGCACAATAACCATCGTATTTCTCAATTATCTCCTTCTAATTAAAGTTGCTGTCTATTAACCTGTTGTTTATTTACATCGGTTAAAGTCAATTAAAGCAGGGAGTCCCAGCGGGTTATGGATGTCATTATATATAAGTCATAATTTAAACGTGTACACTGTGTAATGTATATCAAAAACGGCAGTGTGATATTAAAAGGTGGAATGATCTTTTTTTTTTTAAACGACTGGTCATCTTTGAACAAATCCATCAAGTTCAATAACCTCTTTTCAACTTGCTGTGTCCCATTTGCCATTGGTAAATCGTAAGCTAATAAAGTCATCACACACACACCACACTGATGTAGTCTCACGGCGTTTGGGCTTAACGAGAACGTCGTGCATGTTCCTCCCTTGTAGTTCCATAGGGCAGCACGTTTCCTTGCTGTTTCAATAGAAGGGTATGTAAATTTTATTTACAGGGAGACGTTGCTACCCCTGCCCTTTAACGTGCTTGAGGCACCTCGTCAAAACAGGACCCCAGTTTACGTCCCTTCCGATTGACGGATGCAGCCCAAACCGAGCTGCTGTACCTAGAACTGAACCAGGGTCCCCCAGTTACCAAGTAATTGGAACCAGAAGCTCAATCGTGATGCTTCTACCAGTTGACCGGAATTGAGGGATATCCATGGATGAACTGAAATTATTTCTTTCATACCGTAATTTGAAAAAAAAAAACATCCCGCTAGAGAAAGTTCTTTTTGTCGTTTTCAATTCAATCGTCCAAGTCAAGAAGCAAAAGCAATTGAAGAAGACATCTTCATACTCATGGAGATCAACAATTTGAAGTCCAATCGATAGGCACCGACTTAATGTCTAGACACAAAGCCAACTTTACTAGGCCCAAGAGATGTTTAGTAACGACAGGGGAATTTTCTTCCGAATTGTCTTAATTTTACCATAAACTAAAAGTTACTGCGTAACATTGTTTCTTACATACAGTTTCTTAAAAACATCCATGCAGCATGGACTTCGTTCACGTCGTATCTGTGTGAATACAATTTTTCATTCAAAGTATCTCCGGAAAGTTTAGGAGCGAAATTGTCGCTTATGTTTGAGAACTTTTCCGGTACAATGACAGTTTGTATAGTTCTATCTTTTTCTTCCATATTTTTTGCACTGTAAAACATATGGGTCTGCTTCTCTCTATATATAAACATATATTTACAGAAACACTACATCCAACCTGCAGTAAGTCATCGGTATGTTCATTTTATCATAATCGTTGTTTGATGATCTTGTACGCTGTATGTTGCTTTGTGAAGCTTAACCTTGCATGCTAGACCCTTCCCTCTCCAGTAATGGCATCGACGTCACCTGGTATCTTATTACGCCTTAGTGACTCCAAAGGATTCCCACCAAATTCTCGTACCCTTAAGAAATTTCATCTCAAATCTCATTTCCATTCCGTTTACCGGGGAAGGTATTCCCTATACTACTAACGTTAATGGGAGAGAGAACGACATAAATGACGTTACGACCCCGCGATATATCCTCCCCTGGCGTGGCCACAAGAGGGAATAATTAGATCCAGACGCCCGCAAAATCCGCTCGCCATTCCGAGTACGTCCCGGCGACGTGACGTGACTTCAGCCAGGAAGATTTACGGAGACTTCATCAGTATGCACAAGTGTGTCTGGGGCTCCCGGCTTGTAGATAACCAAAGCTCTGGGGTTCGCCTGACACGGTCTAAGCCATGCATGATCATACACCTTGAGAATGAGCAGGGTATCATGATCTGGTTTAACGGCTCTTGGTGAGAGACCTGCATCGAAATGGTGGCACGACGGACGCAGCTGGTAGACATAAAAGAACTTAGACTCAAGTGTGATCAGTCGTTCATGACACTCTAATAAGGTGGGAAAATAACATGTATTCTCGTCTTTCGTATCTAGGCATATGATGAAGACTAAACCCATAGCACAGAGGATACATGAATGTGCTGCATTGTGATGGCCAGTGACTTCAACAATGCTCTCCACTACATTACATATACTAGTATGTTGCAGTCTGCTCGTAATAAAGGAGTCTAAATGTATAGTTTGCTTGTAAGTTGTGACAGGAAAATACTGGCACCATCCCGCCTTGCCTTGCCGCTTCTGTTCGACCCATTCGTTACCAGACAGGTACCGAGGGACATCATGTTGGTATTATCTTGATTTTGTGGAAATAACAGAACTACGTGGTCAATGATTTCTTTCAGGAGCTCCAATATCATTTCCAAGCTGTCATTCGTCATAAGCACGACATATCGATCCTTCCCTCAATGTGACTATTACAGAATACCCTTCTGGAGGCCTTGAAGGATAAACCAATCATCCACAGCGGATGCGAAAAGGCACAGCCAAACCCTCAGGAAGGATTTTCAGATAAAAGGTCAAAGTTAGCCCCGCAGTTTTTGGAGACAACGCGGCCTCTGACAATGACAGTGTGTATTCAATCACCGGGCACTGAGCTTCCCTTTGGTCGATTGGTTTGAAAGGTCTGAGTGCAATGACTGTCGGGGATGCCTGGTTTATCTCAAAGTAGTGGGTTGCTTATGACATCAGGAGTGTACGTTCTGGAAAATTACAATCTTAGGTTGCTTTTTGCCACATTACGGCCCTCTGTTGAGCACATATACAGTGATTGTGGTTTATTTGATCTCTAGATTTGTAACGATGATGCATTAGCGACGATAGTGAGATAGATACACTGTATAAAACCCAATTGGGCTCTCTTAAAACACACGTTAATGTTTCGTTTTATCGCTCTTGAAGTACCCTTACGGGTACGTAAATACTACATTTACTTCACCTTTACGTCGGTGACAGTGGCAATCATTTAAGCAAGCGTTCACAGTGGCAATCAGTTAAGCAACACCTAAGCAACGTAAAATAGTGATATTTTAAATACTATGAGGAATCAAAATCTTGATATTATAGTATATTACAAAGTCTCTATTTTTTAACTTCATTCCAGCACATCGGTGCAACTCGCAGATATCACAAAGCTGCTCAAACAGTCATGCCGCCCCAGTACAACCTCTTCATCCCAGACTGCGTAATCTCAGAGGTACCACACATTGATCATTGGCAAATTGCCTTGAGATAAATATATATAATTCCATATTTTCTATCAACTTATTCGCTTACTTTTCGGGGCAGAATCTATAACTACCACATATAGACTAAGAGTTCAGAGACATTATACCTTCTCCAGTCTAGAAGGTCACCCATCCCCAATCCATAAGATTATCCAGCCTATACAATGCTCACCTAACTCTGCCTAAAGCATACGGCGTATGATGCATCGTTATTGTCGAGGAAAGCTACACAGCGTCTAACACAGCGCGTCCCTCTCTTTATCTCGACAATTTGATATTCAGCAGATAACTTTCTTTAGTCACGCTATGAAACTACCCTCTATCACCACAGTACATTCGTCATCAGTGAAAGATATCGTACAAACACGACCCTCTGCAGATCAATATCATCCCGACGCTTATCTCAGCTAAATCAAGGAAGCCTACATGACATGGCATTTGACACAATTAGCGCATGACCAAGATTGCATCTATCAGGCAGTGGACAGACGAATGGCCAACCCATGCTTTATGTGGGTCACCATCGACCGCAAACAATTGAAAATGACATTAAAATATCACGCCACCTTCCTTCACATTATAGTACCCGACCAATAGGTCACACAGGTGGTCCTATCACCAGAATGTAGAATAAGACAGTTAGTACATCATTCTCGTATGACCTAGATAGTTTTTCTACTTTTATTCTCGACCAATTTAACGGATTGTTTTCTTTTTCCATGGTACCATGACTTGTTTGTGTGACATGTGCGTACGACTCCGTATTGAATGATTTCGAGTTTCCGGCGATTGGTGACATTCCAGGTATTTTCATACCCGTGATTCCCTTAATAGATGTCTACGTCTACATTGTTTGGGTTACTACATCTGTCTAGCTTGTATGTGCTGATAAAATGGATCCTCCGGGATTTACTTTTAGACACATGCAAAATCCTCAAAACTTCTCTTGAAATCCGTCTTGTCAAGTCGTCATATTTAAAGTGGAATACTGTATGTTTATGTACAGATTCAGTTATGTTCATCCCAGTATTGTTATTGCAAGCTAAACTTTGACGGGTGTGAAAAGCCCAAATCTGTTCAATGATCTACAAAATTGTTACGAATGGGTTTTGTATCTTTATCTTTTTGATTCTCAAGATGTCTAATTCTGCAGCTCCGCATGTCAGGCGTTGGTGTACGTATCTTCGTCCACATTGGTGTGACGTTTATTGACATTCTATATTCATACTTTGGTTCCAATCTTAATGTCTGTCCATAGTTTTTTTTCGGAATTGCATTCTGTTTAGATATCTAGATATACACTTTACTGTATTTCGTAGTTCAATATAAAACGAATCTTTATAGCAAGCTTAAGTCTAGACTGTTTCTGTACGACTTCGGTTTTCATTTTGGATGCTATACGCATGGATGCGCACTATTCGACGTTATAGAATCATTCTTAACCTACTGTTGTGGCGTTTCTCTAGATCTATACGATTAGGACCGGGCAATTCAACCAGAGATACAACAGTGTCTAATCACATCGCATAGTGTTTGATGTCTTACTAGTTAAGATGTATCCACAAGTGCCGTTTGACTGAAGAGCCGACCGATCGATTCCTGCAGACGATTCTTGGCTGATCTTTTGGGATCCCAGGGGTAACGATTCCGCCGCTCCCTCAAAATAGGGTCAGAGGTTAACTGATTGGCTATAAACCTCTCGCTACAATATGCATTTTTCCTACTGGTGAGAGCGATTCGGGAATAAAACTGTCATTCATGTCGTCGTTTGTTCTTCATTCTACGTCGCCACAGCAGTTATGTCAAAATAGTGTATACTCGGGGCCCATAATCATTAAACTTTAAATCTGAATTGTGTCCAAAACGATGGTAATGTTTCTGTTATCACCACCAACAAATAAAAGTGTCTGTGTGTAAGCTGAATCCATTCTTTTCCTCCAGTATTGTTGTTTTGACAAAATTTGAGGTACTGGCAACAGAGGACACTTCGAGCGTCTATTTGATATATGTTTACTACAAAAAAAA
>NC_049981.1:26455714-26471750 GCF_000003815.2 Branchiostoma floridae
CTTGTACTCTGATATTAAATGATGATTGAATCAATTATGTTTACATTCAATATAAATTCATACCAGTTATGTTTCATTGAGTAAAACTTAGGCATTAGGGGTAGGTCTATCAATGTAAGCACATAAAAGTAGACTATTGTCGAATGGCGCCATCTATTCCCAGTAACTCTGTGGTTAAGGATTACTGGTGCCGCTGGATAGTAATAAAAAGTTAACCGTAGATCTGTGCTCGGTCATGCACGTGGGAAGATGTCTCTTTGCGTGTATATCAAACCCATCAATGGAGTACGAATAACATGTTACGCGTGTGATATTATAAAATGATAATTATTTGCAGTCTTATATCTATTTTATTTCTGTCTGTCTCTTCCATTTTATATATTTCTTTTTTAACATACAAACTTCATTTTATGATTTTAGCTAACATCAACTATGAAGTGAATACAATGGACAAAATAGAATGCAATCTGGGTAACTGTATACACTTATTTAGAGAGCTTTTCAGTAACAGTTGTCTCGCTAATGATGGCGGCATGCCATCTGCAAATTGCAGACCCTGGTAAAGAGCCGGGTAACTCTGGAGCAGAGACGTGATTTAGTGGAACGTGAAACGCCCTGTCAAGTCAGATAATGAGTCTCTCTGGCTTGCCGACTACAAGCAATCCAATTTCTGTAATCCAATTTAAACGAAGCAGTCTTAAATTGATGCCCAATGTCAAGGCGACATTGGAAAGGCACTTCAATTGTATCTACCGCGCGTATATAGGGTCTTTTCTATTCAACCGTTGGTAACAAAGATGACTACAAACCATAAATAAGTCAGGCAGTAAACCGAAAAGCTAATGGTTCTTTTCAGGCCGGGGGAGAAGACAAACTGTTCTTTAAACACGGTGGAAGTGGTGGCATTAATACCCTTTTTAGACGTGGCCTTTCAATTCAAGCTTGTCAAAACCATGCATAGAAATATTTTGTTTCATGTGTACATGTGTACGTATATACATCGATATCAAGAAGTACCACTGATGCCTTGAGCCCCTTCCAATGAAGACTGAGATGGCCGTTTCGCCACATAGTCTGCCCCGGATCTTCCTGATTGACATGACTGACCTAAAAAATCTAGTACGAGTTTCTCGGGAGACCTTTATCGACCAGGCATTTCGCTTTTAGGAATAAGGCAACTATTTCGGAACGGTTGTGCCAGGGTCTTAATTGTACACAAATGATGCTTAGCTGTCAAAGTGATCCCTTGGCTCCTAACCAAATTACTGCTCACATTGTTCTATATCTCGTTATGCAAAAAGTCTGATATTGAATTTGGTATTTGTTTCCCACCTTTATGTCTCATAAGGAGCAATACTCAGACACTCAGTTGATAAGCATTCTTTTCTTTTTATATGTGGCCAGTAGTGTTTGTCTTGCTTTATCTGTCATTGCTGTTGACATAACCAGGGTAATGTATTCTGTTTTCAGAAGTCCACTAAACCACTTCTAAGACTTACATGAATTTCAAAGGAAACGTACGAATTAAACAATTCAGTGTAACTACTGTAAAATACTTAAACCTGCGCTACATACAAAATGTATTTCACTCTGCATGTTGGCCATTCTGTGCGGTAGGAACGACATATATTGCCCAACAGTAAGACTAGTAGTTAGACATTTATCACATGAACGATAAAAGATTCTTCAGTAACGCCCATGTGCATCTCGACAGGGTTGACTTGCTCCACACAGTCGAAACCGCAGAGGTTATGCCAACTGGTCATACCACACCGTATCAGTATTTCACTTTTTGCAGAGGACTTTGCTGTCTGTTGATACTCCATTGTGTCATTGATTTACGCTCTTGTAGGTCGTTCTCTCTCCACTTTAGCTGGTACTTCTTTATCGGTTGGGTCCTATCCCGGTGATGCTTCATCCCACTGTCATTACCTTTATTGACTGTTTTTGCAATTTCAGTGGCTTGCGTGACGTTTAACTGACTCTAGATCTGCCCCCGTCAAACTGCGCGTCGTTTGTGGACGTAATAACCTGTGATTATACATCCACGCCACAGGAGTTCAAGGCTATACTTTGGAGGATTTACACAATGGGCATTCTTATGTGTAAGTCGTCTTGAACGTTTGATTAGTCTGTCAATGCTTCCCTTTGTAAACTGAGATGATGCATTAGCAAATGTAGTCATAAGTCTTCGAATCAATACATTGTAGATAAATATCGGCAGAGATGTAATGTGTTTCAACGGGGTCATTAACATTACAGTTTTTCTTTCTGTTATTCAACATAAGAAAATACAGGTCACAGAGATGAAAAGGATTTATGATATGTCTGTTACTTCTGTCCAAGTCATTTTTGTTTACAAAAATGAGGAAGTTGAAATAAATAAATTAATAAATAGCATAATATCATAGACTCATAGCATCATCTCTGAAAAACTAAAAATGAACAGCTACCAAAAACCACTACAATAGCAATAAAGATATATCACAGTATTTGGGTTGGATAGTCCAGGATGAAATAACAAGGTAATACTTGATGTTTTAACCCTAATCAGATAGGCTTTTTTTGGTCATCCCATTGGGCTCTTTTGAGGCCCTCCACTTCTAAGTCCTATAACTCTTAAACGACGTGTTGTATGGCCACAAAATTTTCAGAAAATGATGTAAACATAGTATCTGACAAGTAGAAGACGTTTGACGTTATGATGACGTAATATGACGTACTTATTACGTAATTATGACTATATTGGCCGGGCCCATGAAAAAAGGGTATTCTCAGAAAACTTCAAGTTATGCTACAAAAATGCAACAGCAAGTGCAGATGACAGAATGATAATGTTTGTTACGACTTGTGTTGCCAATAGAAACATCAAGGACGTCGAAATGACGTCATGCACATCTAATATACCAGTTGAGCTCCGCCATATTATATCCACCACCTTGAATTTTCCAAAATACTTTTTTTGCAACAAATAATCACAAAAGGCAATGAAGATAGACTAAATACATTCATTTAGATGGTTTTTGATGAAAAATGCCAGGTAGTTACAAATTCTAAGGGATAATAAGCTAGTCATTCTTGATCTGGCCATACGGTCCGCCATCTTGGAATTTGGGCTGATGACGTCATCAAATTAGCATAATGTATGCATATCTAATTATGAAAGATATTCTAAATAACATTATATTTAATTTATGTAGGAAAATAGCAGTAGTATAGCAAATAAACGTGACAAATACATTGTTAGAACCGAAATTAGCAATTTTTGCATAAAATGCCTGTCAACAAACGGTTGCCATGACAACAAGAAAAATTGAAAAATTTGTCAAACTTCTTGAAATTGTTGCCAACAATATTTTAGGAAAACTCATTAAATTTGGTGGCTCTAGCGTGAGCGGTTTTGGCGTTATACGACATCAAAGTTGGCGCAGGCCTCAAAAGACCCCCCCCCCCTCTGAATAGGGTTTAGTACAAAGATTTAGAAGGTAATTCTGTCAAGTAAGATACCTTTGGTGTTTACAATGTTTGGGTTAAATTGAATTTAAAATTTAGTACAACTAGTTTCATGAGACAGGAAGGGTGAAATCCCTTAGTAGCAATATTACAGTTAAGCAAAAATACCCTTTTGTTTCGATGCACTTATAGTTATACATCAATATTCATCGATGAGGGTTAGACGTCCAGGTAATACGAAGCACCTAAAAGGAATTACTGGATATGATTTTTCAAAATCATAACTCTTTGGTGTATACATCAATATTGTTCATCAAACCATACTTGACAAAGGATATCAACATCCATTGGATTGTTTAATAGACATCATATTTTGCTGCAAAAAACTACGTCCTTTTGAAACCACCACTGGCAAAATCGAAAAAAATCGTTACAGCAATTGCAGGAATTAGCCTCAGTTAGTGGCATTGTATTCAGGCTAGGCATAGAATGACCGTATCCTTAAACCTTCGTGTTCAATATATTACTGTCTTCAATGCCCAGTGTAATCAGGGCTCCCCACTGCATACAATGCTTATTTATTGTCAGCCACCTGACTATGACTTGTAAACAAAGACACCGGATATATGGTAGAAGTAAGGTGACAGGTGGAAAGGGGGTTAACATAACGACACGTCAAGAAAAGACCTTAAAGAATATGTAGAGATTAGCTTGTCTTCACTGGAATGATCATCAGGGTGCTATAAGTGGCAGCCCGTCATTGCCTTTCGAATCCGATACCAAGGAAACAGTCAGAAGTATTGTTCTTGGTGTCGTTTATTTATGGGTGAGTGGCTGTGTATGCTGCCAGCATAACTCGAGAAGTCACGAATGTATCTTAGTTATACCTCGTAATTGTGTAAGGTTGGGGGAAAGCAGTCAAGATCGACATTGGGCCTCCCAGTGGCTTTCTACGGTACTGCAGCGGAACGTCGATTCTGATCTTGCGTTATGGATATATTATGTGATTTGTTGCTGCCTATAATACTTGTATATAGCAGCGTGTTTAGTATGGATTGAAGTATATGTGTGATAGTGCCTCAAACACCATGCCATGACTGTCTTTCTGTGAGGTTTCAGGCATGATGACGAATAATTGTGTCTTTACATACGACTAAAATCACATATTGCGTGTGCTCATGAATATTGAACCATCCAAACTACGGCATCTTCACTTTCACTTCGCTTGACTAGAATACGAGCGACTTAAAGAAGCTTTTAACAGGCGGCAGTCAACCATGTCTGATATGCAGTCAACCCTTTAATCTACCTGATGAGCTCATTTTACAAGCAAGTAACTTTAATTTCCTATCGCTAAGTCACAACAAAATTACCTATTGTGGAGGGATACTTCATTGGGTGAGCGAAGTTTCCGTTTTTTTTTCATTGTGATTCCAAACCGTTTCTTCAGATCAGTCCCGCTGGCAGAGATCGTTACGCCGAAATATGCACAATTTGTCTTCATCAAGAAGCCAGCAATGGTTTATTATTATGATTTTTATCTTCACATCTGTATCGTACTTGGAACGGTGGGTATTATAGGTTACTGTCATTTTGATTACACATAATAGACCATCACTGCGCCGGTAATGAGATGAAATCGGTTGTTGTCAGTAGATGTAGCGGTATCAAACTGTGAGTGATCCTCTTTATGGCAGCCATCGAACTGCTTAGCCAATAGCTGTGAATTGAATTAGCAATGGTACTGACCTTGTTGTCGATGTAGATTAGTCACACCTAAGAACCCGATTTTATGTTGGGAGTTGATTATTACAAAGTTTATGGTTTTGATTTTCTTTTTAGCAACTGGATTGAAAGTAGACGTATCGTGTGGTATTTCTATATACGCAACTTTTGCATTGACCATTTGACTATTATTTCTATAACAGGTCGTACTCGGTAAATTCGCCTTTTCTTTATTACTGCATCATAAACAAGGAGAATTTGCCGTAGATGATACATCTTTTGACCTGATAGAACATATAGCTCAATCATACCATTTTATGACGCCCCTTATCTTCATCACAGAGTACGCACATTTAAAGGTTGTATTTCCCATTATATTTGATAAAGTGTAATCATCATTTCTAACAACCACTGTGCATATATATCATCTAATGTTGTCGTGCAGACAATATCATGATATCATTATCGCCAGGTATGACTTGTATTCAACTATATGACTGCAATATTTCCTAGCAACGTTTTCAATAACTATGTTGCGAATCACAGAGTGCCTACTACTTTATTAACTGTCCAATAGCATTGGGGTACCCTTCAAAGCACGTTCTTTTAATTGTGCGCTTCTTCAACGGTGGATGTTTGTAAGAAGTGCCTGATAGAATTAAGATAGGCAAAATAAAAATAAAAGAATTATCTTCGTTTTTTTTAGTTTCACGTGGAGTATTTGGTCGAATCTAACTGTATAATTGCTTAAACTGATATTATTTAGGTGCAGTTGAAGGCATAGATACACAGAATGGTTGTCCAGGACTGAGGATTCATAAGATTCGTACTTTACCCACCATTTTGCCAGTCATATTCTGTTCTTACATGAAGTCTATTGGTGGACTCGGAGAACTACATGAAGCTGTTCACAGTGCTAGTGTCTTCCCTATCTCAGGATAAGGAATCATGCGGAAGTCCCCACGGTTCCAACCGATCCATCATATTATGCGATGTAAAATATAATTTTCCCCTGTCAAGGAAGATTTATAATCCAAAAAGACGGCGTGCCAAAGGCGATAGCCTTTGACATGGATAGATACCTGTTGTCTCCGAAGAAATCCCGGGACGACCAATTCCTGGAAGCCGAAGACCCGTCATATTTCAACAGCATACAGTGAGAGACTTAAAATCATTGACAAATCATTGAAGGAACTTTATCAAATGATTGCGTGCTCGCCGAATGGCCCTTGGGAGACCAGACAACTTTTTGTATCCCGAACGGTCGCTTGTTGGTCTTGCCTCTTCATGCACCGCTGACGTCGACAGATACAGGGTGACGTACATCCGGTGCTCGACAACACGGTTGACAGGGCTAGCTACACGTAGTAAACCGTGAAACATGTGAGCAATAGTGCATACCTTTCAAAAACCTTTTATACGTTCACGTGTCCGGAATGAGTTGTCACATGGGTGTGACATTTTTAGGTCCGGATGGCCCTTCTTGTCCGACGTTGTTAAATAACACCACCGCTGTGGCACTTAAACTAAGCCACAGATAAATCAACATGCACGCGTTGCAGTCTTCAAAGCCACGACAGGACCTACACTCTACATTACCATATTTTTTTCCATTCTACCAATGAAATGATATGACAAAATAACGTGGTAGATTCAGTTGTTCCTGTGCGAATAAGTACTGCTTACGCATATAAGATAAAGCCAAGCAGCACTGCTTGTTACCCAGACCTTTACTCTAAAAGATAGATGATGACATGGATCCCATAGATTATTCAGCAGCAGAAGGCAGTGGCACTCTCTATGAGTCAGGGTGTTATGTGGATTAGCACACCTTCCCTCTTTCCTCTGGACTTACCTCATGCCGCTTTCAAGTATTCGCCGCGTCCATCTGACGTCATCAAGGGGCTATATGATCGACTTATCTTTTCCCTTCTTCTTGAGTCAAGCCGCTAGAGGAAATCTAGAGAGAGCCAAAGATCAGTCTTTGAGTCAAGTGGTAGGGTTTATATATATGAAGATGAAATCCTTCAAGATCCAAATAAGAACCTGTCATGCTGGCTTCATAAGGCCTGACACTTACACTTATCCTTGTCGAGAATCTGAAGTAATCAAGAGTTTCGTTGAGAATCCTCTCGATGTAATCATAAGTAGCTACCTCTCGTACACACATCAGAACGTTTTAACTCAACAACACTCACACAACTTCTGTCAACTTCAAAGAAAACACTGATAAAGAGGGTAAATGCATCATAGTCCCTCACGCCTGAGCACCGTAAACATAAAATTACTCATCTCATGTAATCGTCTTGAAAAATATTGAACGCTGGACTTTAATGATATGATAATCATGTGTCGTGCGGGGGAGATTAAGGCACCACTGTTGCTACTCCAAAATACCATGCTGTTTGCGTAAAGCACTAATGCATCATGCACACTCTAGGGCACTGGCAAATGTGTTTTAAATGATTACTAGCACATTTCTCTCATCCCCGTTGATGTTTGTGCTCTGTAGGATCTCTCTCGCACATGTTCCCAAAGGGTTGACGAACGGAAAGGTTTATTGGTGGGGCCTAATGCATAATGCAGCCGCCTTCTATCCCCTGGTACAGAGCATCGCCATCAATCCAACACAAGTGGTATGAAGCCGCGTTATTGATGTTTTGTCTCGGCTGAAAATCCCCAATCGATCGAGCGTAGGATTTGCAATCGCTTTGCTGTATGTAGCTCTCTACCTGTCTACCCACCTACCGCCGGCACTTCAGCCCGACGGTTTAAGTACAATATGGCATATTCATTAATCTGTGCTCTGTAAGTGAGACATCTTCTGCTTGACCACGAATACCTCCCTCTTTGTCTCTCCCAGGCTCTTTCTCTCTCTCTCTCTCTCTCTGTCTGTCTCTACGCAGCACACTGCTCCCACACCCTCCTGAACTTCTGACGTGAATAGGCATTGATTCTTTAGGTACTGGGAGCTGCGGCAACATTCGAGGCCGCACTAACCTATTCATACGGCTGTCAGGGGAAGGTCTGGTGGGACTTTTAAGAGATTGATGGGGGAAACGGGAAGGATGGGGAATGGCTTTCGTTGTGTTTGAAGGGCGAGAGGTCCGGCTTTACACTGACCCTCGCCACCTTTCGTCTTTGCTAAAGAGGAAAGAGCGTCGCGGCCTTACGCCTGTGTGCGCCCTGGAGCCCTCATTGGCGCCTTGTACGGTCCCGTTTCCTCCGTGCCGTCCCCTCTAATGACCCTGCCGCAGCCATTAGAATTCCCAAAGTGTGATGCCATTACTACAGCGGCTCTCTCCCTCTCGTCTAGCCCGTATCGCTAATGAAGAATATTGTCCTTGCCAACGGATCACTAGGTAGATAGAATCACCTTCGCCGCTAATGAAACGTGTTTCTGCACAGGGTGTCATTTATCGTCATAGATCATGTCACGGGACGCAGCCTGGGCGCATTGCCCGGCCGAGTTACGTTCGACCACGCCCCCATGGGGATATCTCACCCGCAAAGCCTTCAAGTATGCCAAAGGCGTCGCTGATCGTGAACGGATACAGGTAGAGTTCGTCCCCAGGCAACCATCTGAAAGATTCAATGGGTCCGCCGTCTTCGCCCTCATGACTTCTGCCCAGCATAACGCCCGCATGTCCTTTATTTCTGGGTTTTATTGGGAATTGCGTTTTCTTATCAAAGCACGTTGTCTCTCATATAGGGGTCTAAAGTTCATTAATAATCCTTTGGTTTTCCCGTCATGACAACAACGAAAGCGCGAATATCACTCCTAGATAAGCAGTATTTCCTCTCTTAGATATGGCACTATAGGTCACTTGATATCATAATCTACATACATGAATACAGATGTGTGGTTAAAACGGGGCCAGTATGAATTTATTACTTTTTCGCAGGCATACTTATATGGTTGAATATTTTTATGAAAAAATTTTTTTTCGCTGATGAATGTATCAAAGATTAGTAACACGTGACTAATAACGTACCGATGATCAGAGTCTCCTTATTGTGATGTCAGAGGATCCTCTCCCATATATGTGTAGCAAAAGCCCTTGGCTACACACAGCCGAACATGACCTCCTGACCACTAACCAACCAAGGTTAGCAGAAGGTCGGGTGCAGTCTGAGCATTATTAGGACATGCTTAGCTTTTTGCGCCAAGCATGGCCTAACCATTGCCAGACAGTTGCCAGACATTCTGATCTCGTGCCTCTTACGTGTTTGATGTACTTCAAACAGTGAAAAAGTCAATGTGTCATGTGTCAAACTAGAGTTCGGCGACTTCATACCTCCATGATCTTTTGTAAATTTTATATAAATGACTTCAACATTTACATGATTTATGCAGGGTGAAGTTTATCATTGACTAACATACACATGTCACAAGTATAAAATCCCATCATTAATCATTACGAGGTTTTGCAATTTTTGCACATATTATGTAAATCAGTTCCTCATTTGCATATTTGGTATCTGTTTATGTTCCACGTGTATTTAAGTCAAGTAATGGAAAACAATGGAATTATATAATTTCCTCATCAATTATACAAATTAAGCCCTCATTTGCATAACATGTATATTATTATGAACATCTTTGCCTAAGCTTAACCTGCATGCCTAAAATGATGGCATCTGTCGTTCCTTTCTGCAGTTCTTTGGAGTGTAGTGACAAATACACCCCTGCAGTTCCAAAATTAAATGTTAGGGGCTGAAACCTCCCCAACTTTTTCATGACGATTAAAGATATCTACCACCCAAATGCCAAGACCATAGCATGTCCGGGACAATAGATACATTGAAGAAACTGCTATGATAGACTATTCTCATTTATCATCCAAATGTAAACCTATTTTGCACAATTAGTATCTTATTTTTTACAGCATTGTACCTACATACCAAAAATCATGCAAATTCGTTGTTCCCTTCTTAAGCTATCTCCTTCAGAAGCTTTTGACAAAACATGAACCAAAAAACTCACGTCACTTCTTCCTGAGCACAAGAGCTATCTAACACTTAAAAATCGTGCCCATAGCGTGTTCAGAACACGAGATAGCAAAACCGGAAGTTACGCTGCAGTACTAAGGGAAGCTGCTTGGGGGCTCAAAATCTAATCATTTCTAGCTTTCGTCACACCCCTCCAACACACCAAGTATGAAACCAATCCACTTGGCCATTCTTGAGTTATCTTGTTCACATACAGACACACACACACACAAACTCTAGTGAAAATATAACCTCCATGACATTTCATGGAGGTAAAAAGGAGTAAGCGTCTGTACTCATATCAAGCAAGTTGAACATGGTTTGTAAATCGATTGTAAACACGACGACACAGAACCAGTAATTTATTCGTTATTCCTGTAGTATGTTGACTACAGGAAGAGATATATGAACCAAAAACAGACTGTGGGTGAATCACACTTTTACAGCAACGATACCAAATTGCACGTTGAGTACGTATAGTGACTTTACGATAACACGAATCCAACAGTTCCCTCAGTTCGGCTGACTGCAGTATATCACATATGGTACGACCCGTGCACCATCAGTAATTGTATTTTGTAACAGCTTAAGCGGCAGGATACATGCTGCAGATATTTTTGTGACCCCGTCACGACCCGGCAAATTACAGCCACTTACCCTGTCAGCACACATTTCTGGCGGTTACGTTACCAACAGACTCATGGTCACCGACATCTATGGATGGTCTACAGGAAGTCTGGAAACACTCTATAACGTCATTCTCATCGTGACCTGCATACATAATGCAAGGATCTAGGTGACGTGCATATGCATATCTCAACATATACTTGTATATATATATTGACCGGTTATATATATGATGAAAAGGGGATATTTGAATGAATAATTTAATGAATGAAATCACTTTACTGCACGGTTATGCTCTCACAAGTACAGTTCATGGTGATAAAGTAGAAATGCAATAGCAGCGGTATAAGAATGTCGTATTTTGTAATAATTTGAACGTCAAAAAGTTTGAAATAAATGCTATTAGCCCTATGTAGATAAGAGATTGACAAGCCAAATGTATCGTTCGTGGATAGCATTGGCATATTAAAGCTGAAATTGCTCTTGAATCGTTTCACCTCAAGTTTGATGCTAAGTGATGACGCATTACGTACGTTGAATGCACAACAACTTTCTGCAAACGGTGATGATGATGAAGAAGTTTCTACAGTGCCAAGAGCAGAGTAGACAGTTATGGTATGAATATGACATCGGTTTGGTGTAACTGGTAGAGCGTTGGCCTCACAACTCAGAGGTTCCGATTTCGATACTCGCCATGCCCCGACGTTGTGCCCTTGGTAATTCATGTTACACCTTGTTTTCTCTTACAATGAATTAACGCCTGACCTCTTGGATAATTCGACAAAATGTGTGCCCAAAAACACACATGCTCGGGCTTAGGCACTAAAGGGAAAAAGACACCTTGCAGATTTGATAGAAATACCATCTGACTTTCTGTACCAACATATACCTAGACCATTGTGTTTTCGACTGGAACAAGGAAGAAATAAAGAAAACCTAGTATGACAAATAATAAGGTTATTCAAGGCCCCTGATACAATCATCGATATGACTTATAACCATATAACTTAGTAATGTTCTGACTGGATTTGCGTGAAGTAATCTGATGTATATTCACTATAACAGTTGTTGTAACACTAAAGAAAACAATAAAAAAACAGAATCTGTAGATTGTAAACATTGCAAAAAGAGCCGATACTGATCAACTGTAGCCACTGTAGTACAGATAAGGGATTTAATATCAAATGATAATAATCATAGGTTCATTATGTTTGAATGACAAACGTTTTAGAGTCTTACCAATATGGGTTGCATGGGATATATGGTGCGAATATGGTGCGAATCTGGAATTCGATAGAATACCTTATATATACTCCATTGTACTTTGTTAGTGGCACCTCTTATGAATATGAGGATGAACTGAACTGAACTGTACTTTGTTAAACCAATTGTTGATTGTATGTATCCATAGTAGGTTGTAAACTTTCTACAACCATTTCATCCTTCGGTGTAATTGGCAAAGTTCACATTTGTCAGATTACAAAATACTGATTCTATCTTCACCAGAGAAACATCGAAGCAAGGAGGAAGGGCTGATAAAGAAAATGAGCCGCTTCTTGTGCGAAGGTATTTTGCAAAGAAAAATGCATGTATGCAGTGTTCCCCAGAGCAATGCTAGTCTGTGAAAAATAGAAGAAAAAGATTGTATAGCATGTTTTACAAGGGTGAAGAGTCTCGTCAAAGAGCTTGTCACGTAATGAATACCTGACTCGAAACGTAAAATGTCAGGATAATTTTCGCAGCGTCTAATTTACCTTCTCTCTACCTCACTTCTTCATCTATCATGGATGCCATTTCCAATGTGTTTGCCATCTATTACTGTAGCCATATTAAACATAAGTGCCGCACCGCCAGATGTGCTGGAAAATCTAATAAACATCGATTGGACAAAAGTTATCGTGAAGAATTACACTACACGGATGTCGTTGGCAATGACAACGTCCTCCAAACGTGCTGTTTCGGCAGTAAAGGGAGTCGTTTCTTTCTCTTTGCAACAGGATGTGGTCGTTCTCGAATTTCACCCCTGACCTCTGCGTGAAATATCTGACCAGGTCTCGTATGATCGTCCAACAAAAGCTGACATGACAAAGGGCAGCCGTTTCATTTCACACCCAGTATAGTTAGATCATTCGCCTGATGGCACCCTGTGGCTTTGGCGACCTTTGTAGGTCAAAAAGTCTGAAGGGATCCAATAGGGCTGAACAAAACCATATTATATGCGTCCCCACCCCTGTTGTGGCACGTCATCAATAACGGCCCGTTAGTGTATTGTAATGTTCCACATCTCCAGTAGTCTGGGGTGAATACCCACCGAGCAAGCTGAAAGGAGGCTCTTGACAGCGAAAGCTGACTAAAGTACCTTTCAGTATATCAGAATCTCATATATCTCTCAACGTCCTACAGGAAGTATTGAAACTGCGTGTTCATGACTGAACACAATGTCTTCCTCTGCCACGCGGCTATTTTTACATTTGATGTGGATACTGTATGCTAAGGATGCGAGTCTTTATGCTCTGTATGCATCCACCAGATCCATGCGCTCATCCTGATTTATTATTAATTAGGGGATAACCACGCCCTAGCAGGGTCACATGCGTCGTCCTTGACAAAAAGCTTCTTCGCCTTATCTGCCTGATGGTGTTAATACGTCTTCCTCAATGGGGGCATTCATCATTGATATGGTCGTATAATAAGGCAATTGGATAGAAATTATGGCTTGTGGGATTATCGCAAGGAGAGCTTCTTTATCTTGATTATGTGCAGGACAGAGTATACTGTACGATAAGAACCAATCGACTTTACTTTTGAAAAGATGCAATGTCGTCCTGCTTTAAAACATTCCAACTTTTATTCTTTCTCATCCAGCAAATAAAGTTTTTTTAAACCTTGCTCCATTTCTGCTAAATGTTCTATCTATTCACACCACTTATACAATAGAATCGTTTGCCAGAAATTGGGAATAGAACCATTTTCGTTCTCATATTCTGAAGAATTATTTGTCTCTTGTTACTATGTAATCAAGATTCTTGTATTTTATGTTTTATGAGGGATTGCATGGCAGCTAATAAGCATGTTTTGTTCTTTGATTAAACCAATCGCTGCCGCAGTTCGCGTATTCTATTTTTACCATCGTCCGCTTCATTGCGCACGTATTTTACATGTTTATTACTACGTCCATCGACAGCTGACATTGAAAAGTTTGATACAGCTCGAGTTAATATTGTGAAGCCGTGCTTCATTGCTTCCCATTATGTTTTTTTACGTTGAAGGTTACTAAGGAGGGCGTTACCAGGTCCTATGGGGACCGTATCGATGCATGCTAACATCGCTGTAAAAGGTTGATACCATGTGGGTCTGGTGAAGAAAATTGCGTGGTGCCCTCCTGTCCACCTGAAAAGTCGATTGATTTTCCGTAATTAAATATCATGTCTTTTGTCGGTCGACAAGACAGGTATATACTAGAGGGGTGATGGATGTAGCGAAACATATAACTTGACGCGTATGTTGTATATTATCATAAAAAGCGACCACAAATAAGGTTGGACGACAGTAACTATCGCCGCCCTCCTAGTGAGTTCATCATTGCCTGCCCACCAAATGATTTCTTTCTGTGATACTTTCTTCCATGCCACAAAGCATACCCCACATTTAGCTCGGTGTATTCTCCGTACCTTAGCGCTCCCTGCTGGTATCGTCCTGTTATTTCAATGGCCCGTATTCAGCGCTGCATCATGAGCCAGACCCCCCAACGGAGTCCCGCCCCCTGTCTGAGCGTCTCCCGCCCTTGTGATGCATAAGGCAGAAGTGACTGGATTAACGCCGAGAATATTATTTGCCACTTAGATTACAGGGTTTGGCGAACAATTCTTGGCACGGGTGCCGTCGCATGGCAACTTGATTTTCCAATAAATGTCACCAAATCGCGCACCAGCGACGGCGACCCAGAAGGTACCAAAGTTCCCGGGCTGACCTTCCCTCGCGCGCCTCCCTTATTTAGTTAATCACATCCCACGAGGTCTCTCCAATAAACGACGCTGTTTTTTAACGGGCGACCATTTTCAGGGCAGGTTTATTTCATCCTCATCCACTTTCATGATCCAATGCCCTTGGTACAATTACTACTTGCGCGTTAAGGGAGTCACCCTTTCGGGAGGCATAAATATCCTGGTGGATACACCACGTGACTGACAAACCAGGCACGAGCACTCTGAGATCCCGATAGTGATAGACAGGGGAAGATTAAATGGGTATCGGTACTGGAGCACCACGGGTTTTATATCTGCTTTTGTTACGTCATTTATATCTAATGCGGTGACTGGTTCAATCTTTAAGGGCTGGAGAGATTCTGGTACAAAACGCCGACCGCGCGTTAATGCGGTGCCGTCCCGTAACTAATTATTCCCAAATCAGTAAAACGGACGCCTGGACAGCGGAGGTGGGTCGTAACAATCGAGGCGAGAGAAAGGTTATCGGGAACGCTATCTCAACGCCGTAAATGTGGAACCTAAAGAACGTAAACGTCTCGGTCAGGAGACTTCCAATTCATTGCCCAATAAAGAAGTCTTAAAGAAAAGGGATATTTGAATTAGTGAACAGCAAAGCCCCGTCATGTTGTAATGACCCGATGATAAAAGAGCCTATCAAAGCGCGGCAACTGTTGAGTAGGATTTTAAAATGTCACGAGAACAACATACAAATTTATGGATTGGGGGCTTAACGGCGACAACTCATTTGCCACCACGTATATGACGGAATGGCCCATTAACGGATATCTTTCTATAACAAACCATCTATTACCTTGATATTTTATACCAATAAACTGCAATTGGAGGCATTTTAATATGCAGGACATTACATTTGTCATAACGGCAGTCCGTCTTGGCAGATTTGGGATGCCTGGCGGAGCTCTCACGGTGCCGAGTCCGTCCTGCATTCCGGTCCTGTCGCCTGTTGCCTGAAGCCGTGCGGCTTGACGTCCACTCCTATTCACTCTCACGTCTGCAAACCCTCATGAATGTTGGCAGCCAAAATGAGGGGGGCAGAGAATAATTGTGTCAGCGACAAACAATGGCGACATTGTGCTTGAGCCAAAAGAAGGGGTCACATGTCAATCCGTCACGATTAGAAGGATGGCAGGCTATTTACGTTTACGAACGCTGACCCGTACAGAGGGCAAACGTCACGGCATGTTTGCTGTGCCTTAACTTTTCACTAGACTTGCGCGGCTTGCCAGTCACAC
>NC_049981.1:26471850-26479770 GCF_000003815.2 Branchiostoma floridae
GGGCTTCTCATCACCCTTTCCACCAGCTTCCGGAGTGAGATGCCTTGAGAGGCGAGAACTGTAGCCTGTAGTCGGTAGGATCAGCTTTTGTTGAGCGGAATGAACTCCAGTGTCTTCAGAAGATTTGGAGGTTGCTGCGCCCGCTACTTTCAATCTTGTCAAGCCGTCAGATCCATCTCCTCTCGTTTCATTATCCGGCCAATTTAGCCGACGCTCTAAATTTATTAATGTTTCGACAAGAGGGGCCCCACAGTCAGGAGGCAGGCCGCCGAACGTGCCGGTCATGCTGATGAGGCTCCTCCGCTGCTGATGAAAACCTCTGCGCGAGGATCTCGTGTGGAGGTCTATCTGCGCGCATCACCTGGCGGGTGCAGACCTATCTGTTCGGCTCTCCTCACAAGACTTTAATGTCAGAGCTAAGGCGAATCCCTCATTGACTACATGTCTCTCCCGCGGTGTCATCAGAGAAGACAAGTAACTTTGAGCTGTCATCATCCTCCTCTTTTCTTCCGCTCGTTTTTCCCGAACGAACCGAACGGAACACCCTCGCCTGAACCGCGTGAAAGACGTTACCATAACGACCAATCAGGCAGTGTCGTGTTTCTATTTAGAGTAAGGTGGTAGCCGAGTACCGTCTTCAGGACCTCCCTGGCTGGAGCCAGTCATTAGATTTCTGACGCTGTGAATAGGACTGTGGAGAGAGTGCCAGCTCTTTAGTCAGATAGGGAAACCCTGCCGCTAGCAAGGAAAAGTACCTCTGCCATTCCAGGACTGAATGCCGCCACATTACGGACCCCGTGACGAGTAGAAATCACGGAGAAACGTGCACTAGGTAAGCCTTCGCTCTGTTGTATCTAGCGTTTGGTGTGCTGCTGAAACCAAGTCATGTCGATCAGAATTGTGCAGTTATCTTTTTCCCAATGCATTACCACACTGACAACATAAATTGATTCGCGCACTAAGTCAACGGGCCCTTTTACAAGGTGGCTACTCAGATTATGTGTTTTTCCATATGGTCGCCAAAGGCTTTCATGAAAACAGCGAGTCACTCCGTCCATTATAAGCGCGGTTCCTTGACGGAAGCCACATCAGAAAAGAAGGCCCGGATATCCTTTCACAATAAGGCCAAAAGGTTGGTTCACTTTTCCGTTTGGACGAAATGTTTGGCAGACTGCATGCTGTAGTCAATTACTGGTTTCAAAGGTAGAAATACTACATGAAGTTCTGTGTCTTAAATGATAGCTAGAATATCCTTGTTAATTTTTCAAAACTCCAGGTGATAATAAGAAGGCTTCTAAATCTGTCGTTTATGTAGTTTGTCCCGACAATATTGCAGTCCACTGCCATATTTGATGAGTTGTGAGATAACTACTTGAGCTGGACTCGTGTCGTGACGTGCGCAGGGCCATTATGACCAGAAGGTTCTTCTGGAGGGGGTTGAACCTCTTTGTTTTACGACGTTTTGCGATGACGAAACGAACGACCCATCTGTTAGCCGGCCGTCACTGGTCACCTTTACAGCCTCTGTAATACATGGCTTCTTGCGCTGTATCGGTGAGGGCTAAACAGCGAGGCGGAACCGAAGAAATCCCCGTCCGTCTTCTTCTCACCCTGGACTTAACGACACCCAATAGGCACATATGAGGACAATTCGTCTTGTAATACGGCAGGGGGGAGTTATTGCCAGGCTTATATAGCGGCGTGTGGCGGCCACCTTTTGGCTTCTGTGCAGGCAAATGGGCAGTGGCCGCTCTGAGCACGAGGCGGAATTTGTTTTTAACCTTTATCCTATCAGGCTTTTGGTTTGGCATTCCTTTATATTTATGTTTGTTTCTATTTAATTTCAAGAAACAACCATGCCTCATAACTGGCATAGATTATTCTACTAGATGCAGCATAAGATTTAGTCATACGCTATTTTAAAGTATGGGACTGTGTGAGTGAGTGTGTGACCGGGTGAGTGAGAGCGTTTCAAAGAGTGCTGTTACATAACAAGTTTAGAGAGGCGCACTTTCTCACATGCGTATATTTGTACTGATTTCGCCCGACAAAAACTTTGCAATGCTCGAGGCAAAAGAATCAATAAAGAGAGATACACACCTTTTTGTGAGCGGACAATACAATTCGAAGACTGAACATGTACCGTTACGATAATTTCCTGCTGCGCCAGTTTCAATAAGTAAACCCACCTTTAATACGCTTATCTCTAACCAGACTGCTAAATCGCCAGGTAGCCATTTTTCACAGGCACGCCAGCGTTAAGGGTTATTTGTCCCTGTGGGCCTATGAGGAAAGACTTACGAGTACGAATTATCGAAATATTTCCAATGAGTTTTCAGTCAGCAGACCTGACACGGCGCCAAATCTGTTCAATTGACGTGAAACGAATGCTGTCCAACACCATACACCACGTCTACCTCACCATCAACAGAGATATATCGAAATTTCAGCCAGGCGTGAACTGTATTTCTTTTGCGTAGCAGATAGTCCTCACTAGGTGGTACGTGACGTGCACCAGATATGTGCGAGTGCAGGTGGAGCCGCAGTGCCTTGTCTGATCCCACATTGTATTAGTTTCCCGAAGTCAGCCGGACACGCTGCTGCTGTAGATCCGGTACAGGGGGCGTAACCACGCCCACGTGCATGAAAAGGGTGCCAGGAACAGTCGAAAATAGTTCCCTTCAACCACTAACAACGGATAGGATGGTTTTCTCTTGTTCTAACGTATATTCTAAGCCTTCGCTTGAGCTTGACGTGATTAAGTGTAATATCTATAGCTTCTCCCACTGCTCAAATGAACGCTTAGTGTTTGCCGAAATTACTTAAGCCATTTTTATCTGGGCTATTGACGTCGCTTCGATTTCTTCTGATGCCCGGAAAATAACATCTAATGATGGTAACAGTACCTACAAAGGTCAACGTAAGTAAGTCTGTCTCTCTCTCTCTCTTTTATAAAATTGTTACAATTTTGTCACGTAACGACCAGTTTACAAATCATGTAAGGGTTACAGAAAACAGTATGCAATATTCATGTTAAAGCTTTTTGTCTATAGCTAGCAATCTTAATGAGACTTTTTACATTGCTACAAGACGGGCTACTAACGTACTTCAGTGGAGTCTAAATGTACCCGTGCCTTTGAGCGTGCAGTAAAACACAACTACGACCACAAATACGTTAATATTACTGGATAATTCGATAAACGGGAATATGATTTTTGTTTTCGGGTCATTTCTGATCCTCCCAAATAATTTTTATTGCACAGCGCTCGCATCCAAAGTTTATATCTAAGATAAAAATCATTTCAAACTATGATTCATGATCAACAGACCCTGAATGTCCAGTTTAAGTGGTTCATGTATTCCTAGAAGCATGTTTCAATCTCAGCTATGAAATAAACAGAACGTAAGCTTGGTGGATCGATTGGATGTTGTGATTGCATTCAATTAAGCGTGAAGGGCTGAAAGAGAAAAAAATAGAACAAAAATGTAACAATGGGTAGCATGTCCTGTAACTGACCTCCTGGCCATTTTTTAAATCAAACGAAATGGTCCAGATGATCATGTCCCCATATATGATAATTGATTTATCTGGCCTTGCAATAAAAGGTCCTTATCCTAAACCACGCTTATTTGTCTTCATAAAAGAGAAAAAAAAGTGAAAATGAGATTCTTAGGAAACTGGACATAACAAAGGCAATATGTAATTATATGAGAATAAATTTGAATAAACAGGTATATTTTCCATGCTTCAGCGGTGCGTAGCGATATAATCAGGGCATAAGAAAGTTTTATGTTTGTCCACGAGTGGATTGATACCACCAAGGATAACTGCAGCGCCATTAGCATTCATCATCAGTTCTAAGATCGGCACTCAGGCACGTCCGCAGGCGGGGAAAGAGCTAAACTCCCCCGCCTGGTACCATCCTTCAAAGCGCATCAAAGTAGATCTGACAGGGATGTGAGCTCCCATGTCTTCGATCCATAGCTCTGCCGTCGATAGCCCTATGGGAGATCCTCTGTTGTGCGCGTTGTGGCCTGTTGCAGCAGCTAGAAAGCAAAAGAGAGCTGCTGGAGCTGCAGCCAGATGTGAGGCTTTACAAGTTTCTCCGCTGTAATCTTCTGTAGATATTGTTGAAGGCTGTCAGGGGTAGGCTGGGGGAGTTCACTGATTCGTACGGGTAATAGATGGTGTGACGCGTGTAGAGCTCTTCTTATGTATTAATCAGCGCTCGCCCGGCTAGAAACTCGTGGTCTGGTAGGCTACTTTCGCCCAACTACACCGGACGTAGGGAACTATCTCTAGGGACGCTCGAAATATGCAAAGAGACCAGCGGATTTCTTCGGCGATCTAATTGCAAATGCTGTGTGCATTATGAAAAGGCCCCGGTGTGGGGCCCTGGCTCCCGTTATTCTTAATCCCCTTTTATCAGACATTGTGCATACCGTCCGTGCAGGTTGCGCCGGTAGCTTTGTAGCCGGCAGCGGCGGCGGAACGTGCGCCATGGACCGTCGAGGAAGACGGTTGCTCGTCTACCTGGCCATTCTTCTGACCATACCTCTCGCTGCAAGCGATCAAGGTAAGCTTTCACTCTTGTTGTATCACAGACACGAACGCACCTTCGGAGTTAGAGGATAGACAGTAATTATTGACCTTCATCGTGATACACAGCACATCGGGCGTAGTTCATATGTCACCGGGCCATTCGATTGAGTGCAATGTACAGTCTCTGGTAAATAAAGCTGTTAGAATTCACCACGTTGTTGTAAACGTAGTCTACAACAGCCCAACTTCTTGTTTCGGCTCTCCGAGATCCCATGACAAGGTTTGACAGATGTACTCATGGAATACACCAGCAACATTCGGTCAGCACTCTGATTTAATTTATCAATTTCATTGAGGAAAGCCTTCTCCGGCTCTTATAGGATTCTGTGCCTGATTAACTCAGTATGGGCTGGTTATTTCCCCCAGGAAGATTTCTTATGTTTTTAATAATATTTTGCTCCCCCCGTCTTACATACCGGGACTCCCTCGGAGCGATTTGTTTCGGTCGATAACCCGGTCCTCACATCATCGGAACTAGCTGAAAGAATAATTTCTCAGGTCTTGTGGGGAAATTGTTTTCTCGTAGAAGAAACGTTGGAGGTCAGGCTTGGGACCTGTTGCGGAAAGTAATTAACTTAAGTGCACAGTAGAGAATCTTCCGACGAATAATGAAATTGTGTAAGTGCGACCTACTAGATGCCGAGGTTGGAAGTTGCCAGACGCTTCATTTGTTTCAGTCCGTATCACGAGCCTAGCTACAATTTACCGTCTGCCATCCTGCAGATGACATAGTTAGCAACGTCATCTATATTTCCAAGGCCTCAGTGAGCGGATCGAGATGTCGTAAAATAGAGAATTGCTTTTCCTTTTATAGCTGTGATGGAGTGTTGTCAATAAGTTAGAATACCATACCGCCATACTTTATTGACGTATGTTAGAAACTGATATACATACATGTAATCCATACAGATTGAAGAGATATGCGTGGCTTAGGGTTGTTTACATATTCAGGTCCTGCTGACTATTAACGTTATCTTCCAGGCCAGATTTAAGCTATAATGAATACTTATTATCATCATAACTATTTTCAATCGATCTGCAGGTTGTCGGCCAAAGGGGTTTGGGTCGTCCGGTTGTAACAGCAACCGAACCCTAACAGGCGACTGTGGGAGTATCCAGTCAATGGGATTCCCCAACACACCCTACGACAACTCTGCACTATGCGAGTGGAACATACAAGTCCGCTCGGACCAGGTCATCACACTGACATTCACTCAGTTCGATCTGGAGTATTCAGGTAAGTCGTTCACCTTTGCTGATTTGCATACTCGTGACGAGTTAGAGTTATATTTGAATGCTTGTGATGTGATAGAATTATATTGGCGAGGTTGCGCGCCGTCTGGAAGCACGCAGCATTTCATGATGGCTATTGACTGATACCTGACGGTGCATATAATGTCAGCGTCATACTCCAGTCGGGAATTGGCGCGTGATCCCGAGCAGGCTGCTGCTGTATATAGCTGGGACGGAATAACAACCTAACAAGTACATGACTTCTGCGAAAGTATAGGCGCATGAGCGACCTTGTCCCCTGTCGATATTGCATTTTCCCATTGCCTCATTATTATGCTTATTGACGAACAGAAATTAGGACGAGTTGCAGGCATTGAATTTCAATTAGTTTTTTTTAACATTCCCGGAAAATAGGTGGGAATTAATAGGATGTCGAGAACTCATCTCTAGTTCCCTTTGAGCCTTCACCCATCTGTCATGTCGGGTAATCTAGATGATTGCAGTGTAGACAGTTCGCGGTATGCAGGAAGTGGGACAGCGACGGCACATCCTGTGGTCTCCCAGCTGTCACGGAAAGCGTTCTCTCAAGATGGCGTCAGAGTAATGAATAATGTGTGGCTTCACGACGTGTCCCAAAGTAATTAGTCGGACGCGCAAGTGGAGACGATAAGGCTAGCTAATCCCACACCAGGGGGCCTGCACCATCCGCGAAGAAGTCACCGACAGCGCTTTAATTGCTTCCTCCGACGGCAGATTGATCTGGGGTCCAAACCTTCCCTCAAAGAAATCACCCAGCTACTTTACGCTTTGCCATATACTTCAGGCGGCTGTGCGTCTAATGTCTTTCACGCATAAAAAGGGGTCATCCCGCTACAAGCTCTAATTTCGGACCGCTTAATTCATTATTCCCGTGTGCAATTATTTTTCGATATACGCAACCTTCGGGCTATTGGTAAATCACTGTGATTGACGATAGCACACTTGCCCCGGCGAGCATACCTGATTCGATGGTATTTCTCGCTGGCATTTACGTGCCGACAATACCTACTGGTGTCCAGGAACTGTGTCAACATTACTCAAGATTCTCCAATATCCCTGATACCCTCAATGTGTTAGGAAGAAAGAGCAATCCATGATCGATCTCTTTGCATGTATTTAACAGTTCTTTATAACTTGTCATCGACCGTGTGAGCCATCTTTAATGTATTTATTTGAACAGCTTATCTCTTGAAGCAAGGAAGCTAGCACGAAGTAAATGGAATTAGAAAAAGGTAATTCCATATGCAGAACCTTCGCTAGCACAAGAGCTGGGTAATCAATTCTTATCCTATACAAGAGAAATTCAATTTGTGTTCGACGCTATCTTCAAGATGAAAGCGCCTAGAGCAGTTATGCGGCGCGTTGCATGACGGTACTAAGGGCGCCACTTTGAATGTCCGTTATCTTCTCGAGGCTGCGCTCTAAAATGGATTCGGTGTCTGTTATTACAGTATGACTTATTTCTCCTATCTGTTTGCATTGAGTTTCATCAACGTTGGCTGGGTGTGCCAATAGCAGGGGTTAACAATAGCTGTTCCTGTCAAGCACAGCTTGTCATCAGTTTGCATTCTCTGTGACCTCTAGATGACTACGGAGATTTCCCTTCTCGTACAAAAAGATGCCCCACATGTTGTCGTCTGTCTGTCTGCAAAATTCGACCACAGGAAGGATGAACACTATACCATGTCGCCTGTCCGTCGTGCGTGGTCGTGACTGATGTGCTTCTCCATCAGCCGCGATGGCCAGTGCTTGACAAATAGACGCGAAGGTACAGAGAAGGCCTACGGCATCTATTTTCCTCCGACCAAGATAGAAACGCGCTGATACCCTATTTTCTACTAGAAAACTACGCCGAGACCGCAGAGCGACCAAAAATGTGGCGGATTTCTTGAAAACATTTATAGATCGAATCTTCTTAGGTTTTTATATTTTGCCGTGTTTTCCCCCTAGCGATGCCCAGACTGTGTTTTAGAGGGCTAAACAGTGACATCTTTCTTCACCATTATGCACCATATTCTGGATAACGAGTTAAAAAGTTAAGTCAC
>NC_049981.1:26479870-26528178 GCF_000003815.2 Branchiostoma floridae
ATTGCTCATTCACACGCAGCACCGTTTCAGAGGAACAAGGGGTGTGGCAACAAGCATTGCTGCGTCATCTTCTGAATTAAAGTTTGGAGTATTGGGTTAAATCACGGGAATATGGTCACGATCTTCTAGACTAGTGGTCGTTTGGGATCCAAATCAAAATGGAAGAGTGCAGACTTCAGAGATATGTAGCTGTAGATAGGGCCTCCATCCTGGTGTGTTACAATGGGGTGGATGATTAATGGATGTACATCTGACAAGGTCTAGGTCCAGGTTCGGTGTGGCCATAAATCATCATGACGTTCTGTCATATCTTGTTGACAACTACTGGATTTTTCTGCCAGGAAAAATGCTTGTCTCGGTATCTTTACACAGTAGTATGACACGTTAGTGAATTTGTGTGCATTATTGATGTGACACCTATCAACACTGAACTCGTTTCGTTGGAATGGTATCAGTGTTACTGAGAGTCAAACCATCAGCAAGATTCTAGCCGTATGAAGCTGAACGAATATCTTCATTTTGTATACTGACACAGCCTTTCTGTCTAGGCGTTGGCTGATCAAAATGTAGTTCTGCAGAATTATCGACATGCTGCATGACAATCAGTACAAAGGGAACATATTCGTATTGTTCGCTAGGCCTTCTGGGAGATTTATGTTTCTAACCTAAGGCCCCGGATGAGAGCTAACGACATGTGCTTCTGTCGAGCAGTATGTAAGGGCGGCGGCATTGAGTTTCAGTTTCTGAATAGACACAGAAGCTGATGGTATTTTATCATAAGATAGATACAAGTGTTCATAGCCCAAAGAGTTCCCTATTGATACATTCTCACATTTTCTTTTTATCTTGGTTGTGTTTTTGCCAGGTTTTCAGATTTTGGATGATTACATGTGTTTCTGCAATATAGTAACATCGGACATAGCATGGAATTGTTTAATCATGCCATAAGACTATTGTAGTAACAAAAGCTCACAATTTGATATATCTGTATGGGTATCTGATAGGGATTATCAGCTAATATCGTATAAAAAGAAAGACGTATAAAAAGAAAGAAATGAAGAATAGATGACAAAAATCGATATCTATCACATCCCCTGGGGAAGAGAATCACCATAAAGTTTGAGAAGCTTTTAAGACCCAGAATGTTACGTGACAGAACTTTTAAGATGTTCATCCAACTCAAATGTAACTGAAGAGGGAGAAGGGCAGGTAAATGCCGCCCAGTCTATCTATGTACTCTTGGCCGCATTGCAATTTCCTTTCTGGAAATTAAAGATTGCTGTAGATACCATCCAAATCACCCACTGCATACGTTCAAATCATTTTGGCCTTCAAAGAGGGAAATAGAAGTTCCAGACATCTGGCTACAGAATTCACCGCGCTGTGAAACGGCGAGTCTTTAAACCGTTATCTATAGAACGTGCGGTGGCTTCATGCGGAAAATAAGAAATACTTTACTCCTGAGAATAACCATCATGGTTTCGAGTCAGTTTTCTTTACAAGTCCATCACAACTTTAACATTATATCGTTTGCTTTACTCCAACTTGCACTGTGCTGCATTATTTTTAGTAAGCAAATGTATTCATCTTTTTCGTTTGCATTTTAAAAAGTTTTCAAACATTATGGAGCATCCCAAGGCCTTCCAGAAATACAGTGCTAGTCACTAATGGGCGCTTACTCTTGTAAAAGACTATAGAAGTAGATATTCAATAAAATAAATGCATTGTCTGCCGATGAGATAAATTGGATCATAGATTAAGACATATCAAATATTCGCCACATTTCCTTTACTTTAACATGCAAAATAAATCTTTTTCCTGCATCCTTTTGGATGTCTACCTAAGGCCTTTGCTTGTTCTTCCGCCCTCTATATAATAAAGCTGTCATGACAAGTCAGGGTATTTGGTATGAATGAAACCAGAAAACTTTTGAATACCCAAAGCAATACGTGCAATATCTAAAACATCGCCCTCAGATCCCTATAGAAGCTGAAGAGTACCGAGGGTGGTATAAAGACGAAACAATCAGCACTGTTTTATCTTATTTGCGGCTCCCCCAACGCATAAAACAACGCTTTCGAGCGTCGCTGTGCACGGCAAACCGCCCACGTATTCTGGAGATTAGACAGATTGTTAAGTCCCAGGACGCCATTACAGTAAAGCTAGCAGAGTAATGGACGAAGACCGAAGATGGAGGATTACCAGCTCCATACGCAAAGAACATGTGATGGTCCTGGCGATTGCTTTATAAGATGACGTCAGATCACAGATTTAATGGGAGAAAACTTTGAACGAATGAAAGTGCAACAACCAGATCATGAACAGTGTAGTAATCTTTTTAACTAACCAACTGGTGTACAAGCTTTAATCAGATAAGGTTGGTTATTTGTACAGGAAGTAGCCAACCTAGCTTTGACATTTACTTTCAACGACTATTTAACCAGTCTCTCTCTGTATATTCCATTTGAATAGCCTCTGTCCAGCGAAACTCCATGTAGTCTCAGACTTTGTTTACACCAAGTGTTGAAAAGAGGCTCTCATTGAAGTGCCTGTAATAGCAAGGTGAAACTTTACACTGTCATAAAGGCTGTTTCCATTAACAAGATTGCCACGACTACCAAGAAGTTTGATCTCTTCTGTGATTGAATCACGAAACGAGCGTTGAAACATAAAGTAGAAACTCATTCACCCCTGCAAACATTACCGCAAACAGTAGATAAACGCAGCACGTGAAGGCTATGATGATAGGCTGCATGTGACTATGTGAAGCCGGCTTAGCAGGGCGCAGGTGTGGCGGGGACCAAGACTGTTATACGGGGAACGTATGGGCGAACTAGTTTTATAAGGTGATTACGAAACAACTAGAAGCGCAGTATTTGACTTTCAAATTCAAGTTCATTCCATCTAAGTTACGTCTCATGGAACCCCGAATTTACTGAACGGGCTTGTAGTGCATCCCGTACACGAATGAACTTAACTCTTTCCTTTAGAAACACGCAAACTTGATGGAAATATTGGAAAAGGAAGGTTGGGTCAAGTACAATTTCAAAAGATCCTTTATGCCATAAACATGGCGTCAATGTGCAACAATTCATCATATCATATCATATCATTATCATATATATCAGTCAAAGTAGTTTCAAAGGGAATGCACTTAAACCGAGATATCTTGGATGCTTTGATACTCTCAATACCTCTAAGAAAATTAAATGTTTAAGTTATTGTTCCGGTATTTTCCAAGAAAGATTGGGATGCTCGAGTGATGTATTACTATTGGTTTTGCGGAACAAATGTTCTCTAAGTATTCAGGAGGCATAGCTTAGATAGACTTGTCTGAATTGATTTAGTGTCGGCAGGGTTGTACTCAAAACCTTCCTTGAAAAGGACTGCTGATGACAAAAGTTGAATAGTTGCTGGCCATGTCTCTAATGTATACAATGAATAATAATGGTCCTAACACGGAGCCTTGGAGGACACCTGCGCCAACCCTGGGCCACCGAGAAGCTTGTCCATCTATCAAAACGCTTCGAAATCTATCAAGTTCATGCTGTTTGGCTTACCAGGCAAAGTTTGTAAAATGTAAAAATACTCCATACGTGTATCTTACTCTGAATACGATAGGTATAAAACAATCTAAAGTCTGTGTTTCTTTTGCTATACTGTGAAAGAAGCTGATAGAGGGTATTGTATCCTGGCAGTTTTAAGAATTATTGAAATATTTCTAGGGTGCTTATTCCCGCGTTTTGGAACATTCATCAATTCCGTCCTCTATATAATGCTCAGCCCGAGGTAGAAAGAAGACATAGACGTCGATTTGTAACTGTCATGTTGTACTGTTCCAAACAACCAGCAAACGAATGAAAACGCTTCTGAACATATGCCTTGGGGTATGTAATGGCTACTTATCTCCTGTCAGATTCAAAAAGACGCTCTATTTCATTTCGATTTGGTTCAGTGAAGCTGCCATAAGGAGCAGTTCTTTTATACTTGTTGTACCCGGCTAAAAGCCATCCTTCTGGAACATCGGGTGTGACTGATGACGCGGGGAGACGGGGGTGCATTAGTACCGAACGTCTCGGCCGTGCGTGGAGATCACAAGGTTATGTTTTAAAGAATAATGGTAGCACAAAGTTTGTCAGATAGTGTGTTAGCTTTGCTCAGCTTCTGTAATGGAATGGCAAACGCACTTTATTGTTCGTCAACTCCGGTCCTAAATGTTAGATCAAATGTGGTTATAGAAGTTTTACAAAGATAGAAGGAAATGAAGATGAAGAAACTAAAGACATATAACAGGTAAACAAGCCGACTCAATATTCTATTAATTAGTCTCTGTTTCTTTCACTGTAGTTGGTAGGCTGTTCCAGGGGGAAGGGCTAAGTTTAGTACAAATTCGGCTGCAGTAACCTGACAAAAATGTGATTACTCCAGTTCACTGTAATAGACGGATTGTTGTGGTTAGCTGTACTCCATAACCGTTACCCCTGGGACTAGAAACAGACTACAGTAACGAGCATCTATATAAGACCAATCAGGTATGACCGCTGAGGCTTTGGAGGCCTTTGGAACAGTATCCTAAACACTGACTACCTAGGATAGGATCTATGAATAGGCCGTCAATGATTTTTTTTTCAAATAAAAATAATAATAATTCGTGTGTCCAAACAACCTACAGGTCGATAACTACTGATTAAAATTCATTTCACGATTTGAGATGAAAAAGGTGAAAGAACGAGTCATTTGGGGTTTTTGAAAGTTGCCACTAACAATTCCAGTCTATGTCTATGTGACCATCCGCTAATGGAGTCACCGACGCCTCTTTCCATTCACGTCCCATGTATCCAGAGGGATGTAAAATTACCAAAATCCATTGCCACAAAATTGAAGATGGCCTAGAAAGGCCTTTAACATCCTTAGCGCGTTACGATATTGGGCTGCTACAGTCCAAACCCATTTGCAGTTCAAAAGTACATTAGAAGGAGATACTGCAGTCTCCAATTGGCGGAAATAATTGATCGATTACCAAAGTGTCATCACCGCCTATTCCGGTCCTCTCGAACGCCGATGAACCGAATTAATGACTTAATTTTGACCAGGGTAAGAGCCATCCTTTCGATACTGCTTGAAGAAAGAAGGGTTAATCCACACATGATTAGCTTATCGATCGGGAAGTTGATTGATGTCAATCGCTTCATTTGTTTTCTTTTGATGAAAAGACAAACCCCACAGTACTAGTATAACCATGGGATGAATATCCAATGCAACCTATACACAACCCGTTAGCACTTTCTTTAGATAAAATAGGTAATATGTGAGTGAATATGTAGGGTGTGGCATCCCGAGAAAATGGAGTTCGCGTTTTATATTTGGATGCACTTATCATCAAGACTGAACCTTTGAACTGTTTTCTGAAATGTTAAGCTTGCTGTCTTTGTCGTAGCTGTATTTTTGTGTGGGGTACCTTGTCCTAGCTTATAATAGACAAACTGACTAACAGCCAGAATACAAGCAAATATCAAGGAGAGTCAAGCCAATGGTTCGAAATGACTTTTCTTATAGCCAATTGCCCAACTTCAACCAGGCGCAAATACATTTTACAGCTGAATGGTGACTATTATGTTTGATTAAGTTCTTCTGAAATTGTATTTGAACTTAATGTAAATCTTTTCATAATTTCACATGCGGTTCATCTCTTTTGATGTCCTCTTACAAATTGTAAGGTATTTTATTGTTATAATATGATTTGGCTTACGGATGTTAGTATTTATATTTATTGACAATGAAGATAGGTTTTGCTTTAGCAAGTTACATTCACATCAATATGCGGTTTTACCTACCATACTCGTCAGTCACCAGTGAATTGGGCTTCAATATGGTGTGATTACCTACCTTACCTTGCAATTTCATGTTTATCGTTCAGCAAACATGTAAGGGTTTAGAAAAGGATGAATACAGATTTGATGCAGTTTATTTCATGGTATAATCTTTCAAGATAATCTAGATGCAGGAATGCGGGTCTTCGTAATTAGTATCACCTTAAGGCTAAATTGTACTCAGAAGCTATTCATCAGCGCAATTTGCTCAGGTTGCCTACACCCCGTGTATATGATTCCGTCAAATTGCTCCGTCACGCTATGCGCATCTACGCAGACACTCGTAGAATGATACATTGATTGTCAAACATCTATCAAATACAATTATGGTAGTACAAAACCTTTGCATTTACTACCTCAACCTCTTCAGTTCCCCTTATTTGACGCAATGTATGTTAGCGCATTTAGTCATTTGTTAAACAGGGAGTCGTAATGTAATATGCCTACAACAGTGAACATGGCAATAGACTTTTTTTCTGATAATTTCTAACACATGTCTTAAGCTTTAGTATCCCCTTCCACTAAACGTGTGCGAGACGACCAAGTTATCAGACATACCTATAGAATTAAACTACCTCACAGGTCACTTTGGGACGGATGAGCAGTGATCCTAGCTATCCTTAGAGTCTTGAGAACCACGCGCGATATGGTTAGTATATAAGCTTGAAACTCTATTTCTATAATGAAATATCTTTGTGACTTACTGTGAATCAGTGGTAATGGGAATCGGTTTGTGCCAACCAATAACATGTAAACAAGTCATAACATGTCCATTGTCTCAAAGGAGAGAGCCCCAGAGCTTGTCTTCATCCAAAACTTCATAACCGATTTTTGGTATAATGAAGTTGAGTAGAATTGAGGCTATTTTACATACCATTAAAACCTGCAGTTCCTTTGGGTACTTGTTGAAAAACATGTCTCAGAAAAGTGTACCTCCCAAATGATATGTTATAGAGTGCAGATGATTTACCCAAGTTTGTTTCAATATGTATTGCCATTACGTTTCAGCAGTACGCTACAGCTCTTTTGTTGCAAGGGGAAACACTCGTAAAGATAACCATCATTATCTTTTTAAGTAAGTCATTCAAAACAGGTGTAGTGAAACCTTGCCAAATGAATATATTTTGGTCCCTAAGTGTTAGGGTACAACGAAGATACAATGAAGTACGAGATTATCAGTCACATTCTATACATCAACATAAAATGTCACCTTTATAAGTCTTTTATGAGTCAGCATATCTACTTCTACTTTTTTCCTCTCGAAATCACAGTGTGATGGGAGAAGCTATAATCGGATATAAACAAGATTAGACGTAAGATTATTGGACAAAAGTCTTGGAAGGGAATCAGTGGAATATTTCGCCATGGCTGCTTAATGCCCCACGCTATCGCGATATAGACCACGGTGGTAGATCTTCCGTCGCATGTCTAGTCTCATTCACGTTGACACCCGCCTACTTTTAAGCTTATAATATTAGACTATAGCGCGTCAAGAAAAGCATCTTGTGTTGTCATTCTATTCACTACTTGCTTCTGACATTCAATTGTCTGTCTAAATCGGTTTTGCAAAATAAAGTAGAGTTAAGAGTTGAACATTTGCCACCAGGTGAGCAACAGTTGTTTAGCATGTAAGCCGTGGTACAAGCTGACCTCATTCCAGCTACTTGCTTCAAGGCCCTGATGAACTTTGGTCCTTGCAGATGACTTTGCAAGATCGAAACGACGCAGATCTTAGAGCGAGGCATTATATTCACAAGTGCATTAAAAGTCCTTAGTGAATAGTTGTTCGACGAGGATGAACTGTCTCAACACTAAGCAATATCTGCTTCAATTAGGAGAGATACTACCGGTTAGCTGCAAGTGTCCTTTTATCGTCTTCAAATGGGTGGAGATTTTGACACCTTGGTTGACGACTGAAGTGTGAGATGAAGTTAATTGCAAGGTAAGATCGATGGTTGACAAGGAGTCAACGTATGGCTGATTAACTATCGGCGTTTGAGTCACACCGTTTTGGCACTCTTGCCTGTTACACTCAGAACTTTTTGTCCCAAAGGGTCTGAAAACGTAATTAGTTTGTCCCTCTCACATACTATCATCGGTTGACGGTATCGAGTAACCTGCGTTCGCTGCATGAGCAGGTTCAATGAAGGAAAGAAGATTGTGAAGGAACAATCATCCAAACGATGAGTGCAATTAGTGCTGCAATGTGATTCAGCTCTCTCACTTTGTAAGCCTAATGAGTTGGCAAGTTGGCCGATTAGAATCACCTGTAGTGGCCGAATACGAAGAGAGGGCGATCTGACTTGCTACATAATTGAAGACAACTATAAAATTATCTTAGGGCATTTATAGATTAACATAATGACATGGACAAACATAGATAAAATTAAGGTGTATATTACTCTAATTATCCATAAATATAAGTGACTTGAAGCTAAATACAATTTTTTCTCATTGCACACAATAACGGGATTTTTGTTTGATATCAAGTGCTTTTCATTTACCTTTCCGGTCCATCGCGACGACTTCCCCCACTTGGAATACTCGATGATTGTATTGGTAAAAACGGTAGACAACATGCCGAGGAGAACCACTGCGTTGATTACCCTTCTACCTTTCCAGATTTATATTACGTTCCGCAGAGTTGGCAGCAGAATGGATATGTCTGATGCAATGTGGCACCTTTTCCTGAGCTCGAAATAGCCTGCCTAAAGCTGTTAAACGTAATAACATACATTCATTCGTATGGAAAAATGACTCGCGGCTAGAAGCTTGCCTATGGGCCTTCTTCGTCATTTGCAAGTGTTGCAGTATCACAGAATGGAACCCAGTGGTATTTGCGTAGATATCGTATTATTCAGATAATGAGCAAGATTAGTTGTTTAAAACCCTCTTTTAATTAATGCAAGAATGCAGGCTACATATGGTATATGGTTTCAAAGTTTATGTGACGGCACCTATCTTGTAGACTAGATTTCCATATGACTATAATTTAGCCTACAAAATTACTATAATTTAGACATCATACGATGCTGTCCCGTTGACTTTGGGAGTCTGACCTCTCTCAACAACAAGATATTGTAATGCGTCTCATGTTATAGTTACAGTATTTCAGGCAGTGCGTACAGTACTCTGAACTGAAATACCTCGCTTCGAGACTTTCTGTTCAGCCATAGTATAGGATAGATCTGAGGGATTGATTAGGATGTTGCCATGCTCAATATTCAGACACATACACACGCACGCACGCACACACACACACACACACACACACACACACACACACACACACGCACGCACGCACGCACGCACGCACGCACGCGCGCGCGCGCACGCACGCACGCACGCACGCACGCACACACACACACACACGCACGCACGCACGCACGCACACACACACGCACGCACGCACGCACGCACGCACACACACACACACACATACACACACGCACACACACACACACACACACGCACACACGGACGCACGCACGCACACACGCACGCACGCACACACAAACACACACACACACACACACACACAATGAGAGTGTTGAAAATGATTTATATCATAAAGCCATGAAGCTTAAGAGACATGAGACGACTCTTCTGATGCCACTTCTGTTAAATTACATTTCGGGTGCACAAATACCTTGATACTGGCCCCATTTAAGCAAGGTTGTCATCTTTTTTTTTTAAATCAGACACCTAACATCACAGGTTAGGACGAAGGCGTCTAATTGCTGGTCGACAAACACACCAAAGCAATTAGCTTGCAAGAGAGAATCAATATCAATTATTGCTTTCTTTGGGTAGAGCTTCGTGCCCTATAAGAAATGTTTAAGTATGTGTCCTTATTGAGTATGTATAGAATATGATGACAACGTTCGTTCGTACCCAGGAGCCAAATCCCATTAACGCTTGTAGAAGGAGGATCCATGGATGCCGGAGACTGATTACAGAAAAGTAAACGATGCAGCTAAATCCCCACTAAGTTTCTTTGCTCTAATTTCGTTGATCGATGGCCCTTGGCAAATTCAAGACCGAAGATAAGCAAGAGAAATGATGCCCTAAATTCGCCCAACCGGACTGTTGCATCCTAGAGCTGATTGCTAACCATGTAGGATTAATCGCAGAGATATGAATCTCCTGCTGTGGGTGGGTCATTCATCACGAGTCTACAATGCGTTCTGGGACATTCAGGGATGCGGCATCTTTGTGATCCGAGAAACATAACGCAGCAACTTATCTAGGGGTGCTGGTGGTAATGGGAAAGAAGCAAATAATAACGATTTCTAGGTCCCAGTTGCGTAGTTCAAGAATACTGTCGATTTATCAGTCGCACATCGTGAGTTCTTTTGTTATCTGTTCGTATTCCACAGGGTATCGTCTGAAAGTTTGGAGTTACAATGGACTTTTATACTCTAAAGTGCTCAAGATAAACGACATTTACGAACAATTTTGTATCATGTTATTCTGCAAATATTTTTACGTAAATTACTATCTTGTTCCTGCAGCAAGATTGGTCGTTATATATCTAATTCAGAGCATCAGGGAAAAAATAATCAGCATTTATCACAGAAATATTGTTACGTCGTCATAACTGTTTCTACGCCATGCCTGTAACGTTACATTCTTATATGTTATTGGTAATATTTCATAAATGACAATCACTCTGTCATCTCGTAGCTCTTTAAAGTCCATGACAGTGCTAATGATGATTAGCATCAATATGCTCTTAGTTTAATACTCAATGAACTAAACCGACTGTTCCTTATTGTTTTCTCCAATGTCCTCGCTTATTCACTAAATGTTTAATAAATGTTGGTAATGAAAGGTCACGGAAGAATCTCACTCAGAATTGTAAAACAATGTAAAGTAAAGATGAAGTCCGTTGATGAAGATAAGGCATTCAGATACGCCATATAACATTTACTCAAGCAACTGGATACTTGTAAACGGTTTGATGTTTAAGGTAGCGTCGACTGCATTTCTTCAGTGACACTTGCCAAGATTTGTAGACCAGCAGCGTTTTACCAGAAACAATGGTATTGTTCATAGCCGTATGCCATACCTTTCCATGGACGTTACTCCCTGATTGCTTGATAACGTATTTGTTGTCTACCGGCTGTATGGCTGCACGCTGTTTAACAGCACCTGAGAGAGCTGGGATGGTCCTTTGAATGACAATGACAAGTGACAGGGCCTTTTTCCGGCGCCGGCGGGGTCAGGCAGAGGTCCACGCGTTCTGCGCGCTAGCCAGAGTGTATAATCTGGAGGTCACCCCAACTGCACTCCACTCAGGCTTACTAAACCCGCAATTTATCGTAGACGGATCATGGGAGAATCTTCAGAAAGGACAAGATTATAAAGAAGGACTTGGTAGAGAACTATAGTTGATTGTACCCCGTGTTGGAATAGTCAGCAAGTTGTGCATCACAGAATGACAGTCACTGTTTAGGAGACCGTTCCATGATTGCAGCGTCGTCCAGGAGTGACAGACGTACAGCTGTTGGTGATACGGGCTGTCTGTCCCCACCCCTGGCTGGTGGAGACCTAATGACCTATCTGCCGTGCACAGCTTGTGTTAAACGATTTACTCTACACATAATAAATGTGCCATGGAATACGGCTGAAAGATGCCCATACTATTAGACTTTAAGTATTCTTAAAACATGTAAACCGCAACATGTGCCGCACTAAAGATTATGTGCAAACTGACGAAAAAGTCATTTCTGTTTGTATGTTCTCTGCAAACACTTATTTGTGAAAGTATATAAGTTGATACGTAGGACTAGCTAATAGGGACATCGGTCTTGACACAGACCACGTAAACGTGCTTTTAAAGTTCATCTGTGTTGGCAATTAACATAGCACAAAAAGATTCGTGATTAGCTATCTTCTGCTCTGACCACAACAGGGTGGCAATTTATCTGCTGTCATTCACAGAACGCACGTCTTGGTCCTGTGGTCAGGTTAAATAATGGTGAGACGTATTGACAAATATAAGGAGGCAACCACGGTGTTTGTTCTGCTATAACATAACCATCTACCCTTCGTATGAAAAGCCATATGATTAGGTAAATTACATAAGGAAAAGGTTTAACTACAAAAAATAGACGCGGTGGAATTTCCAACGGAAACATTCAGTTGTTACTTTTTCAGTTCTCTGACCCAATCGCTCTGGACACGTGACCTGTCGCATATGTGACGTCAGTAATGGGTTAACTGTTGTTAGAAGTCAATCTCGCCCCCCTGGTTGATCTGTATGGGCTGATCTAGACGCTTGTTAGGGACAGACGGAGGATTCTATCGTAAATATTGGCACATCATCATTCTGCCCTCATCATCATAAAAATGTCCACCCAGTCCCAAACATGCCAAGACGCACATACTATACTGAGACAGTCTGCACAATAATACTAACATCCCCCAACCGCACTATATATATAGATTGTCATTTTTATGGCTACCTAATTACTGAAACAAGATATCGATTTAAACACCACATATAGGCCCACTTTGCAGATCAAATCTTTGGGGTCATAAATTTTGGGTGACTGCTAAATCTCCCCGCCTGGCGAGACCTCGACATAAAAAGGCTGGCCAATTATGCTTCAGATAATTATCGACATTCCGTCTAGGAGCCAATGATCCAGATTTGTAATATAATAGAACTCCAATGCTGAGAGACATATAACCCTTTGGAAATCTTTTGTGATATCTGTAAAATATTCCAAGTCACCTATCTGAATCACTATCTATTATATAATAAACGTAAGCATAATGACCTGCACATTCCAATCCAAGTTGGGCTCTGAATGACGAACACGAATGCTCATACTTTAAAGGTACTCTTTCGTTTATTGTCAGTCAGTTCATACACGTTGTGTTTTTTAAAAGCCGAAATTCTTGACCGCAGCGAATACCAAACTATAGCAACAACAAAGCATTATGTCCGTAACAGATGTTGAAACAAACATATCTATTAAAATAAAACAACTGAACGGAGCAAAGACGACGTAAAGAGAATATGAATCAGCCAAGGCTCACAGGCTGATACCTTGACATTTTTGTGACTTGGTTGCATGCAGTAAAAAGGAATGTGGTCAAACAGGCCAAAGGCATCAATCAATCAGTGCCATTAGCAATGGCAGGGATGGCAAACGCCCACAGATCGAGAAAGCCAGACATCCATAAACCTGTCAGACTATTCCAATCCGACATTCTTTCGCGGGACAAACCTTTGACACCGCAGCGGTCTGTCTAGGCTCCTAGATGGAGTCAATTTAGGTCAAACATGAAGGCAGGCGATTTCAATAGACCAAAGCTACTGTACAGGGAAATGCTCTCAGTGGGATGAACTTTTGAGTACCTCGTCTGTAAGATAAATATCGCCATGTCCAGAACCTCTTTCTTAGGTGATTTGGGACTGAAAAGCGCATTTTTCGTGTTGACATAAAGAGAACATGGCAAATCCCCCGCTCCGTCTACTGAAGACGGGGAGGCATGTGTGGATTGGTTGTCCGTGGTTAGTGAGGTTTGATAAATGACACTTCTAGTCGCACAGAGGCATGTTTTTCACGACGGGTAAAGCCTCGAGTACTTTATATCACGGTACGCGTTTCGATGCTCAAAGTACTAGATGTACAAAGGAATGGGCAATCATTCTACACTAATGCGCCTTTAAGCTAGACGATGCCATTGCCCTTTGACTTCTTAATGGTCCATGGTCAATACACCTTTAGTCACGGTGTCCACGGGAAGTATCGTGATACAACTGGCAGCACAATTAAGATGACAGAACTTTGAGGTAATGTGTCGTTTCTTCATGCCACCAATATGTCACTAGCAACCAAATGCTTTTGGGCTCCTTTGGACCCTTAAGACTTTACCAAGATAAAGTATGATACATGTGTATAATCCGATCGCAACTTGGTTTCAGAAGTCATAAAGTGGCATTTTCTTAAAAGAGAAGTCAACGTCTAAGGCAAAAAGCTAGCTACTTTGATGTATACACAGTGTGGTACTGGACGTGAGTCGTATGGGAATCACAGCCCTGCAGAAACACATATACCTATTTCATGTCAAATACGATACGTTTTACGGACCATTTGGTGCTGGAAGACAGACCCCTCCATTAGTGACATACTTGAAGGTTGACGCCTGTGACCTTGGCAGTTATTCTGGACGAGGGCAAAGGTGATGTGCATCAATGGTGACCCCTTATAATACCGCTCACCGTTAGAATCTCCTTCTTTTGGCAATGGTACGACAGGATTTGGCAGTTGTTCTTCATAGTTGTCTGTCGTTCATAGAGGATGATTAGATAAATAAAAAAATCATACACAAGTCAACATTTTGGATGATGACGGCTTTGGTTTTTCTGATTTATTCTATACAAACTATTGCGGTGAATACATTTCCCTATGTGTATATCATGTGTCTTTTTTTACAATAAGTGACATATAACAAGTTGTAAAATTTGGCCAGCATCTTCCCCACCTCCTCCTTGCTCTTTCCACCCACGCACCTCTCACAGCTTTGTCTAAGAATAACCGGGTTGTTTGGACCGTATATTTTGCGTTCTGGGTAGCTCACCCCTATCAATTGTTAGACAGCACACGCATTGGTACAGCCTTAATGGCGCCATGGTCTTTGCATGATATCTTCATTTTCCTGCAATTTGATTTGCCTGAAGCAGGGACCTGCCAATAACAGAACCCCACTTAGGGTGATATTTCATTCAAACTGTCCGTAATTTGCACCGGCAGGAAAACGTATCTACGGTCATCTGGATCCCTATGGCTCGATTCATAGCGTCATTTGCTCTTATTGACGATGCCTAGTATGTGACATCAATAAGAAGTTAGTCGCACTTTAAGGCCTAGCTTACAGAAGATTCTTTACCTTTAGTTGATAGAAATATATCATCTCAGTTGCTCTCTTTAGTCTTAATGGTAAATCGTTGAGTTATAGCGTCTCATTTGCGAAGAAAAATGTATTACCTGTTGTATGGAAGACCCTGTGATACTTAAAATGTACAGGATGTTGTTTGAATGGCGTCATTTGATCTCAGAGGTGGCAATTTATACAGTCATTTTACAAGTTTGGAAATTTCACTCAGAGGGACATGGTGAACCGTATTCTTTTTTTTTTACGTTCAAATAATGGGATTCTTTGGCTACCTCGATTTTACGACGACGTAATGTGACTAGCTGGCCGTAAAAAGGCTTGGTGTATCGACCGGTAATGTTGGCCCCCACAATTCAGGCCTGTGTGGATCATAGCTATACGGCGGAAACATGCTGTTATCCCTGCCGGAATAAAGCTCAAGGATTAGTCTGGGTTACCATTTAGTTGTCTCGCTTTTCCATTCGAATTTAATATTGGTGCTATTGTCTGCGAATGTATACATCTGAGCATATACATACAGTATATATTAAATTTCTAGTAAGAATAAATACATGATTAAAAATAATAAACCACTAAAATGCCTGTATCAAGATTTACCTTAAAGTTTGAAATAGTTTATTGCGCTCGTAATTTCTTTCTGTTATCAAAACGTGTATTTTTAGTTCAAGCAAAGTCACAAAGACACTATGTAGCATCAATTCTTCTGGAGGGCCATGGCGCTTTAATGTCACTCCCATTGTGCAGTGAAACATTACACGGACATATCATGTGTAAGAATTTCCAACGCTCTGTCGTGGTATTCAGGCTTAAGTATTGATGGTGCACCCTGCGGTACAATAAGAACTTTATTTTTCGATCAGAATCGGACCTCAAGTGACGCACAGGAAGTCCGAGCCAATACATCTTACAGGCAACAAAACATGGATCCTGTTACAATCGAGAGATACTGAATTCCTTGAAAATAGAGACATCTCCCTCCTGGGTGGTACATGGCTGGCAACATCACCTTGAACCCTAATTACAGAAAACAAGTCGTGCCCCTGCCGTCCAACCCCATTTGTCATTGTCATTGGGAGCCTTTGTCAGGGTCGTGTGTTGTTGCAATGGGGCTAATCCTTTCATTCCACGGTACCGAATGAAAGGTTGGCGAAACTAGGGTGACGGATCCACTTCTGGAACCATGTAAAAGTGACATACAGGCGGGGACTGCCTTCCACGTTATCATCGTAATGCCGACCGACCTTGGCAAGGAAAGGTCGCTGTCTCTATACCTAATGTGTTAGAAATGGATGGATGGACTTTCAACATGATCCCGTACTAAGACGAACTAATGAGGCTAACCTTTTGTTTAAAAGCACTAGAATCCCGGCCCGAGGATACGCAATTAATACATCGAGAAATAGAAGTGCAGGGAACATAGCTAGAATGACGTGTGTTCTAATTGGTCACATTGATTGAATACCTGACGGTTTATTCGAAATATTTCAAGATACTTATTTTCAAATTTGTTTTATCGTAAAACTTTTCGTGGATAGTTATGGTATCAACCAACGCCACGATAACTTTTACGCTGCCAACATTCTCATAAATTTCAAGACGTGCAATAATTATATTTCTAGTATCACGCTTCTTAGTGTTCCTGAATGTCTACTGGCATGGTAACTGTAGCCGGTGCATGGGCAGGGCATGGTCTGTTCCCGCTTCTGTCTACGATTTGTAAATAACATACATCAGCAGGATTATATGTCACTAAAGTCTTTATCAAAACATTTTTTCTTTGTATATGATGGAAACACATAGACATGTGTACATTGCTGTGTTTTTCAGTCTTTCAAGAGATGTGGTAGATTCTACTCATCTTTTGCTCAACCCAGTATTTAGACTCTCTTTTAGTCAAAGTAAGGTATTCAAACTACATACAGGGTCCGTTCGATTCTCTGTACAAATTGGTCTGCAATCTTCGTCTGCAATGTCCCCTGTCTCATCCTGACCACTGGCCAAGGACGGAGCAAATACGGACAACAAATCTCATTTGGCTGGAGTAGACTGAGCCGTTAAATTGGCAACCTCGGGTCAATCTGTCTGTCTCTTCGCCTGTCACTTGATGAGATACAGAGAAGGATGAGGATGAGACTGTCTAGCAATGATCTGCCTCAGTCCATCCGGCACTTACTGGAGACAAACTGGTACTGGGCTTCTGTACCGCGCCAAGTTTTCTCAGTTTTCTACCTGTTGTTCCAGATCTGTTTTCATGTATAACTACGTCAATGGACTTCTCGCGGTTAGCTGGATAGCTTTACTGTCTACCATTCGATCTTTATTTGCTCTATTTCATTTAGCGATCTAACAGGTAGTCCCTACAGCTAAATGTATCTGATTCCCAAGGAAGACCTTTTAGAAAATAATTATGCACATCGAAAACAAAATCAAGATACACAAAGTAATGTGTTACATTAAACAAGTCTCTCATTTCAGACCTAACTTTAAATCTAACTAGCTGACCGTTTTGGACTCCACAGAAAATCTGGCATTCTCGTTTTTTGCTCTTTTTAATGTTTCACTTAGCGACATGCCTGTCCATTCTCTGATGTTATCCTCCCATATCGCTGCCGTTGCCTTCCCCGTTCTGGACAGGTCCCTACATGATGGTTTTAGCTAGTCCTGTTGACCGTGATATGTGGCCGTACCAATTCGGTCTCTTCTTGTTTACTGTGGTCATACGGTCTTTGTACGGGCCGCTGTTATCTAACAGTGCCAATGTTGTAACATAAAGTGACCTCATGTGTGATTTCCCTATTGTTTTGTCCTTGCTGCAGGATCCGCATGTGTTTACGACAGCGTGACGATTTACAACGGTGCGGACGATAAGGCCCCGCTGCTGGGTCGGTTTTGCGGCAGTAATGTGCCACAGTCCATCACGTCGTCCACCAACCAGCTCTTCATTCGGTTCAAAACGGACAACGCCTTCCCGGGGGACGGCTTTTACGCCTTCTACAATAGTTCAGGTAAAGAAAGATAATCACGGGCAATTTCAACGTAGATAAAGTTGTTTTTTTTAATACTTGAAGTTCGGTTTTAGACTAGCAACTCTAAAGCCAACGGAATCTACTTTTATTCTTGCAAGACAGCCGCGAACATATCAAAGTAAAGGACACTATATGCTATTTGGTGGTCTCTAACATTGGTTGTGTTCGTTGATTAAAGAAAATAGATGCCAATGGAGATTTATACCGTTTTGCAATCAAGTTGAAATGGTCTAATCAGAAGCGCTGCCTTACCCACTTCCTGCTAAAGTCGTGAATTGTATCCTAAATTTTTGGCGATTCATGCATTATACTGCATATAGAAAGATGCTTGCTTTAACCAGAACTACAACGACTTTGAGTTTGTAATTCTTATATGAAGTTCCTATTTGGTACAAGCTGGCAAATTCTATGGTCATATGTAATGAACACTAGTTATATCTATTTCATGGAGAACAGCTACGCGCATCAGCAAATTTATCAAACACTTAATAGAAATTAATACATAAATACGGATGATAAGTGGATGTTATTCTATAGTGACATACGGGCTGCACTGTACGTAAGTCCAAAAATGTAATGACACAAAAGAGTAAGCTTACACAGCTAGATAAAGATAGGCTAAACGGATAAAATGGATTCATTGTAATAATAATGGTTCAGAGTAGGTTAGGACTAGGTTTAAGAATCGTAACACAGGTATTTTCTGCATACAGTAAGCCTAAGTCTGTCTTTGTACTGATGTTGTCATTCAGTACATCTTTAGATCCTAAGAACTATTCTATTGCACGCATATCTGAATCCTTACAGAGCAACGAGCATCTCCGAAGACATTTCCCTGATTCGCCCCAGATTACAAAGTTTGGATTTCAAGCTTGAGAAAAGCCGTCTTTATTGAAATGTAAAAAAAGGCAGTATCGCAGTGACATTCACAGGTGGCTGTTTAATTCCCTGGTGCGTGGAAAATTACTTAATGCCTCACAGTGCAGAGAAAGGTCAGCGCTGGTTATCATATTGCCATCAGTTTCCGCCTTAGCCGTTATCTTGGGGGCTGAAGCAGGATAAGGTGGGAAGTTATGGCTTATTTTAGGGAAATCAAAAATGATGTTACTGCAGTAAACTCCGTTCTCGTATACCTACATCATGACACGAATAGTAACTCACCTGGCTTGATTTCCCTGGTGGAATGGCGATGTGGGGTATGGAAACTAAATTGACAGCCAATCCATCAAAAATCGCTAATAACATAAAACCTCAAGTTGCTTACTATAAATTGCGTCTTATTCCGTTGTATTGAACAGTGCTTATATTAAATGAGGGCAGCAACAACAACAATATATCACAAAATAACTAACCTTCATATGTGTATCATAAAACATAAACCCATGTTTGGTATGGGTTAGACAAGGTTGTACCACCTGTTCTACCATACCCTACTTTGTTATAGTGAAGTGAATGAATAGCCAAATTAATAGTCTGACTGATTAACCATTTTGAATCAAATCTTTTCACCTTTTTTGTTATGCTGCAGAGAGACCATCCAAAGGCTCGTCGGCAAACCCCCAGCCAGTTCCAAAAGTCCTGACTGATCCTACTGGCATCATTAACACCGATGACCTGACGTCATCAGGGCGTAGGCGGGATCCTATCCTGTCCCTCTGGTCCATCCGGTCCAAAATCGGCACCCAGTTAACTCTTAACTGGCAAGCGAAGTTCAACGCCATCCGCAGTGACGGCAATGGATACTTCAAGGTATTTTCACAACAGCACTTTGTTTGTATGGCTTACTCGGTAAACTGCCTCGTGGCTTAACACGTCAGTTGTTGTACTGAACAGTACATTAGTTGCACATCCGGACAGATTCATTTGATACACACACACGGTGACACACATACACCTGTCTATGATTTAAGTGCTCGAGATGTGGTTTTCCTCAAACACGGGACCACTATTTAACATCCTATCCAAGGGTTGTCCCTTGCATAATTAGAAGCAAGGTGTCCATTTACACCTGATGAGTAGAGTGATGAAAGTGTTGTTAAGTGCCTTTCTATATGGCACTACATCGGTACTTCCATCTTCTCAGTCAACCACCCTATCCACCAACCACCTTGTAGGGAATGTCCAATTCGCTGGGAGGAAAGGTGCATCATAGACACATTCAATCAATCGGTGCGACCACACATTGAATTCGTTCGACATCACCTTCATTCCTATCTTATCTATTCACACTGCCTAAATCCTCAGGCCATGTTCTCACTCCTTGCCCCTATCATGAATGTCAAAACGCTGGTTGCTCTTTTGCTCTTGGTTGCTCTTTTCGTTTTGTTTTATAAACTGAGTCCAGTTTCATCACAATTATATTCATTTCAATAGTATATTGAATAAATGATGTAATAATATCGCAATCTGTTCAATAGTTTTCTATTTAATACAAAATTCGCTGTCACTGACATGGCATTGAAGACGAAGTCAAAACTTTAGGCTCAGTAGATATGCTCCTAACAAAATAAGATCACCGGCGCACTTGTTATCGTAACCCCCATTCCCTTTTCCATTAAATGACTCGTACTCGAAAGTAAGGAATTCAATCATTCACGCATACACGGATACATAAATCATAGTAAACGTCAAGGCGCATCGAGGCCTGTGACTTTCACGGTTAAAGTACTTCATTTTTGTAGAAAATGAGTAAAGCTAAACCAAGTGGAGAAGCTTTTGAAATGACGACTTCAGTACATATCCCACACCGGGTTGTTATCAGTTGGAGAGAGACAGTTGGGATTGCTGATGTCAAAGGTTCTGGATTCGTGGACGAGGGGGAGAAGCCTCGACGCCACTAACCTCATTACATCCAGCAAGTTCACAAGCTCCATTAGACCAACAGCGCGCATTTGGTAGTCTGCAAGATGCTATTGTTTCCACATTCAATGCCCAGGGGCAAGACGGCTCGGCGCCATGAAGAAAGTGGTTTTGAAACAGGTGAATTCCAACTCTAACAGTCCATATGGTATTTGCGATGCCTCGGCAGAGAAGGAAGTTTGTACTAACGTTATTGAGGAAAGGTTAACGTTATGCCCTGACTTCACTTTCGCATATTCACTTGACCTCTTGTAGAAGTTGGTAATGTACCGACAAAAATACACACAAAAGCATCATAAGATGCTGAAGAATGTGTATTGTTAAGTCACCCGTGTTGAGTCGCAAAGCATGAAGAAGAGGATAGGAATAGACTTCAACGACAACCAGTCATTGAGCACTCAATGAGACCTGTTGAAATCAAATGGCCGTTTTACGTTGATATGAAATCTAAATGGTTCACTTGAAGAAATACTATTGCATATGCTCTCTTTATCTAAATACCTCTGGAAGTTACTCACTGTTAGTTTGTTCGCTAATCTGAATTTCTTAAGTCTTAAGTAAACATGTTAATTTACCAAACTGGGTAGGGATAACGTTAACATGTAGTGTCTTAGGTTGCAAAGTTTATTGAGGGTCAAATAAGGCTGTTATGTAATCCCTCCAGTCGATATGGTTAAATAAGCTATCGCTTTAGCCAAGCGGCACAACGTTACCATTCTAGTGGATAAGTTGATAGATAAGGGAACTCTATTTCAAGGGTAGACGAACACAAAGTCGCCCAAAAGTCTATTGCTAACTTCACTCTGCCCTCAAAGTCTACAGAATTTCTGTCAAAATTAGTACTGTGAAGATTTTTAATATTTTGGCCGATCAACATGTTGTTTATTTTGGCTATAATTTCTGATAACAAATATGAAGACAAAATGAAACAGAAACATTTGCACCAGTCTAAGTGCAATGCCAGTGAGGCTGAGTCCAGCACAACAAAAGGCTTGATACATACATACAACTATTTGCAGATTCAAAGCATCAAAGGTCGCCTCATTTTAATCAATCAGGTTTACGTATTATTTCATTCTTCGCATGACCGGCGAAGTGCAAGCCAATGAGACCAGCTTGCTATCTTTATCGCAACTTTTCCCTCTCCCTGGGCCACCGTCTGTAACCCGGAACTTCCAACTTGGCTGAGTTTTCCAGTCAGTGAAGAGCCCCAAGTCACAATATCTCACACAGCGTTGTACAGAGTAATGATTATGAAATGACACCGCAGGCTAAAACGGGTTCCCGTGAGACATGCATAATCTACATAAAATCACCCTCGGAACTTTGGGGCCTGTTTCTGAAGAATTATCATAGAATATCATTCAGGTATGTCAGAGAACACGCCTGTCAAGATACCTTTTATCATCATGCCCACGTCATTAAACATGCAGGCTACGCCACCTTGAGAGCAGATACGGACGATTCGCCGACCTCCCCGTAATTACGTAGATAGTAGATATCACCTTCACTATAATTGAGACTCACCGCAACCTACCATCATGTCCGTGATGATAATACATGAAAGGCTGTGCCTCCATGAGTGGTTGTAGGCACGAATTTTGGAGGGTCTCTGGAGTAGAGCACGCCACATTCAGGACCACGAGAATTCCATTATTTCTTTGAAGCCGATTATATGAATTAGAAGCTGATTATATGAGCCTAAAGTCTTGTAAAAACGTCATGCTTCAATTTTGTAGTGTCTAGACATCAGGTTTGAAACTTTCAATTTTGAAGTCTAGCTACTCTGCGGAATAGGTATCCGTTCATCTGAAAGTAAGTCGATGGCCATGCAAACTTGATCAAGATCTGATCAATTTCGTGGATCGGGGAATTGGCTTTCCGACCTACGATGACCCGAAACTTCACTGTAATGAATGACAGATAGTTAATTAATTGGGGGTCCTTCCATCATCATGGGTACGGCACTTCGATCGCTCTACTTTCCGGGTAGTTTACCTAGAGGTGAGGTAGACTAGACAAACCGTGAAAGAATCCTAGTCTCCCCCAGACTAACTACTCTGGCTAAACGGAGTTGCCTTTGTGAGTTCGGTCACCATGGGTAGTCTGTGGTGCCTCAATACATTCCCCGGCAAAACATAATCCCTTACTTTGTATCTAAGAAAGCGATTAAGAGACTTCAAAGAACCCAGAAACATTCCAAATCTAATATGATTTCCCGCGGACTGACTCTCTTTGCCAAATAATCCACCCTATTTTTGCCAAGTGTTACTCTTGTAGGAATCCTGGTGTAGGCTAAATAGCTTCCTAAAATATGAATATTCTAGCAGTACCTGATTAAGATGTAAGAAATCAAATAAGATGATATCGATCATACTACTTTAATCAATGAACGAATGAAAAACATTCTTCCGTAATATTCGTGGCTTCTTCATCCGTTTTCTTTGATATAAAGCCTTCCCTGATACAACTGTTTTATCATCTTATATGTGCTTAATCTAGGAACAGGTACTTGCCGTTCATTCTATTCTTAGCAACAGAGCTGATACTACTCTTATGTAGCAGTAGAACACTTCGACAGAGCACGCAAGATGTAGAACTACAATAGCATTAGATAAACTGTACTCAATTGGCATCAGGGGTAATCAACATCCACCTCATATTACATCCGACCGATGAATGTAAAAATGGTTAAGATCTAAAGCATTGAACTATAGGCGTTCTTGATTTCCTTCTCAGATGATATTTCTAACAATTCGTGTATAGAGAAGCAAGTTTTGTTTAACATCAACGTCTTCGACAGAATGACCGAGAAATGCAATTAGTTTGGTATCATTTATTCAAAACAGCGAGGGAAATAAAAGTCTACATTTGGCTCACTTCCTTACTCCATCTTACAAGAAGTGTTTGCAAAGACCTTTCGTTTGATTGGATTTTTATCATCTTTGCGTGTACTCAATAAATTTTCATGTTATGGGATAAAGTATGTGTCAAGGGAATTCAGTGACATTTCCGTCGTGTTGCTTCAACAAACAGTCACTTAAGAGAACGATAGGTCCCAGTCATTCTACTTCAGAGCCTTGGGGGAAATATCAAGGTTTGGTAACGAATGAAGCCGTGTGTACCATTCATATATCGCTATAATCTTTAAATTACACAGCGTTTGTAGCATAACAGGAACGTTTCTATTTAATGTTTGACGAACCGCCAAATACCAAACATCAAATCCATCATCTTTCTCGACCGGCCGAATGACTATGTATCCTGGTGCATCGTATCCTTCTGTTTGACCATTGGCGCACCACAGAAGATCTGGAAACCAATTGCTCCACCCTTTCTAGTATTTCTGTTTTTCTTAATGTCTAACTTAACGTCATACCAGCCCATTCTCTGGTATTATCCTCCAATCGTTTCCGTTTCCTACCCCCTTTCTTTCTCCCTGGACGGTTCCTTACAGGGTACATTTGCCCTTGGGCTAATTCTGATGACCGTGACACATGGCCGTACCCGTACCACTCCAGTTTTCATTCTGTTTTGCCCGATTCTATCATGAATGTCAGTATTTGAAATGCTGTCTAGGTATTGGTCTCTTGCACATTCCGGAAGCATTTCGTCTCTGTACCATCCTTACACTTAGGGTTTATCTAAAACTCATTTACTAACATCAGGCTTGAAGTTTTTCCTATGTAAATGCACTGTGAAATGTAAAGATTTGTATAATCTGATGGTTGTATAATTTCTGCACTAGGTCTATGATGGACCGTCAGACACCTCTGCATCTGTCCAGGAGCTCTTCTTCGACAGAGGCACCAGGGGCCAGCCCACCAGCGGTACTATTCTATCGACCGGCCACCATCTTTATATTGCGTACTACGTCAGCAGCCCCAGAACTGCCAACGTCACAGTAATTGCCAGTTACGCTGCGACAGGCAAGTATGAAGATATCCCTGTAAAATCCCACATATCTAAATATTTGTCCATACTGGTCATGCATACATGCACAACCTTGCAAATGTTATCTATCAACGTAGTGCCATTATGATGAATGGCTTTCTATTGTTTGCCATATGCACCCATTAGCAAGTATTGTCTAGGGATTAACATAGTAATGGCATAATCATTTTCTAGAACATTCATGCAAACATGACTTTGGTTGTTTTAAGTATGATGAAGGCTAAGTTTCTGCTGCACATACTGATTATCACATTGCAATCCTCTCAAAGGATTACCTTTGTTACAAAATAATAATGGATCCCATTTCTTCCAAGTTGCGTCCCATCGAACATGGCAGCCACGAATAGAAGTAGACAAAGAGTATTCTGACCCTATTTACCATTTCTGTTCAATAAATTTCGGTATTGATCGGAGGTTTTTCAGAGGGGAGTTCGGGGGCAAATGTTATCGGGTCCAGCAGAATAAGTTTTATCCGCAGTGGAATCCTTTGTTTCTCATGCGTTAATTTCAGCCCTTTCATCTGTATTACTTTGGGAAGCTGTGTGAAGAGGTCAGGTCACGCTGCCATACGTCCACATGAAATATCTCCCCAGTTAATCGCATGTGCTGCCGGCTGCCGTTTTTACTACGGTAATACAATTGGAGCTCATCGATTCTTCCATATCTCAACGGTGGAAGCTTTGAACAACTTCAATTCCGTCTCGTGCCTCTGTGCCCTCTCCTGGTGCCTTCTTTGTCACCTTTCCACAAGTTCATAGCCACAGACGCATCTGACTAAAGCATAGACCTCGCAAAGGGACCGATTATATAGCAATGATAGACTCTTTCGTTCTCATATACACCGATTGAATCCTTGTGTAACTAATAATGATGATATAATCTTGATGATACTAATAATTTTGCTTCCTTGATACACAACATCCCAGTATTTATGTATGATTTCCCAATTCTGACCTCTGACCTCCACGCTCATTAACTATTTGGCAACATCGTTATGAATTAAGGTTGTTCTTATTTCTTGCTTCACACCTGTAGCGACTTCCTATGGTGTCTCCTTGATCTCGCAAAGATGTCACATTGGCATAAATAGACCGCGACATTTCATCATAAGAAATGGTATCGATCATCTTAGAAATGAAGAGTTTATCACAGCGTCAAGCGTTGCGATTGAAACCAGTAGAACTAATTGAATTTACACAAATATGACTTTATCGAAATGCAGAGCAGTGACTCTTGACATTTCACGGCGACACAACTGGTATAAATTTAGCGTCAAGAATGTCAAGATATGGAGTTCTGATTAACTTTGTATGTCGCTCCAACATCATACATGTTCACTTTTATTTCATATAGTAACATCGAATATTAGAAATTATGTTAATTACAGATTGCACCCTAGATATTTTCAAAACAATATAAAGCCTAATTTGCAGATGACTGGCGTAAGAATATGAATACACTAAACAAATCTTGCGAAAATATTCCGGTGTATGAAGATGCAATGTACCTTACACTGTGTAAAAAAATCAATAGATTGTTTTGGTAGCAGCGCAAACTTGCGACATAAAGTAGCCCCTTAGCACGGGTATCCAATTACAGAAATTACCAAGAAGTGGAGAGGTCATTTATTTGCCTCTGTTAGAGACGTATTTATGTACGGCACCTCTTGTGGTCGTGCCACTGACCTGTGGAGAATATATGAGGCAGATTTTCCTCTTGATAGATTGTCTTACTACATCTGGGTCCATTTCGGCTTGATTCCCACGGGTGATCTTTAAATTAGAGTCTTGAGTAAGAACACAGTCTGCATAATCTCATTAAACATATTTCGAAAGGAGCCTGTTTAGTCAATTTGTCACCAAATACGTTTCAAAGCATCATACGTTTGCCTTTGGTGAATATTAACCATATGCGTCATCATGCGACAGAGCCCATTCTTCATAATGTTTTCATGCTTTTAGTGTGAATAGCTGAATACTACATTCTGTCTATCAAAGAGTAGTTTGATTACTTTGAAAAGACAACTCTGAAATCCCTAAATGTGACGCGCACTAAATGTTTTATTTCATGACGAAAGTCCGGTACATCTTCCATAGTTTCCCCTTATTATCCTAGTATTAATTCAGCTTGAAGTGACAGTATGTTATCTAGGTGTTTCTCAAACCACACTCCATATTTTGTACTCGAACATATAATTATTGCGCTTTAGCCTTTTTGCATATCGCTGCATGTAGGCGATTGCCTAACCACATGGTTCAAATAGTAGGTTGCTACCAGAATTTTAACTTCCTTTGAGTCTGGAGGACAATTTTCCTAATAATATAAACTTGGAAATTTTAAGTAACTAGTGCGTAGACATATTCAATGCGTCCAGCAAAAACCTTAACCTGAAATCTATTTGGTTGAATTAAATCATCTTTCCTATTGCATGCCAACTTGACTCTCATGAACTTCTTTCTTGCAGATATGACTCCGAAGATATCTGGCTGCTATTCGCCCCAGGATTTCTCCGTGCGTCGGCTGAGAGGCCAGTTCTCCGCGCGGAATGATACCGACCAGCTCAGCAGTAAGTGATCACGTAGGGCACCTGCACACACATATACACATACACAGCCCTGAAGGGAACCGATCTTAATGGCAGCACTAATCATCCAGCCTTCGTTTCAGTTCGTGGGTCATCTCATCCCGCGGCCATGTTACAAACTGATCGATCATACATAACTTGGATTTGGAATATCACTGGCAACGGATCGTATCTCAAAATCCGTTCGCAATTGCCCTGAAATGTCACCATCCGTATTGAGATAGAGACATCTTTCTGGTAGGTGGTCGTCGAGACTAATAAACAAAAAGTCCCCGAGGCGTTTGAGTGGGCTGCTCTTCCTTTTGTATATATGAGGCACGGCTTGATTCATATTTATAATCTGAGGATCTTGCTGATGCGGATGATTTATTGAAGCTTGGCCGCAGGAAAAGTGCAACGAGAGCAAGTATGGAATTCTCTACTGTCTGCTGGGATTAATATTGTGACTTTGTGCTTACCCCTCAAGCTATCTTATCGTCAATGGTTCAGACTGATTGGCTACGTACATGTTTTTGGATATTCCCAGTATTCCAATAAATGGGGCTCTATATCTACGGCTAACTGTGACTGGATGAGCAGAACTTTGTCTCCAGGTTCATTCCTCTGTCAGGCTACATTACTGTACAATCAGACCTTGTAGAAACTCTTTCATTGGCAATCTTATTATTGTTCGGGAACAGCGCATGTTTGTTTTCTTGTCAGTCTATCAGTTCTCGCATAATATGTTACATTATTCAAAATGTCGACATTTATAATGTAGCACTACTTCTGACGAGCGTACGGCCTTTTTGCATTTCGGTTTGCAATTTAGTTTTAACTACAAAGACCAAATAAAGCTCTTATCTAAATGAGAAGTTTTAGAAATCATTTCAGCTTTTGCATCCAAAATGATAACCAACAATTGTATTTGCAACAAACTTTTGACTGAATTCAATCCACAAACGTTCCACATTCAATCCAGGAGGTTTAATGTAATTAGTTTACACTAAAAATTGTTAAAGAAACGCGTTTTGTCAAACAGAGCTAAACATACACGACGCTTGCCTCATAATATATGCCAATGCATTGCTTGAAATTACCATTCAGAAGATACAGGTGGAGGTTTTGATTAACCTCTATGGCCTCTTATGATGATGTCTAAAAGTCACAAGACGTGCTAAACTGACTACGACAACAGCGAAGAGTCAGGAAGTGCATATTTCTCTTACCTGACGGAAAAGGTCGTGTAGCCTTTTGGCTAACCTCTCACTTCTTCTCCACACCCCTGACACCATAGGTTAGAATGGGAACCTGAAGGTAATGTCAGTTGCCATCGCATGGGAATTTGACGTCACTATGTCGTCATGGTCGCCCTATTGAGGTAAACTGAAACCGTTCGGAGGCACGTGGTGAGGCGTACGTGTGTCCATCATGGTTTCTAAGTACAACAACAAGGAAGGCACACATGTATTGAAATATTGTTGTATTGTTGGTAAATATGTACCGAAGGGCGTCTCTGACAAGCAATTCACATTCACCACGAGAGCCGGGCCAGTAAAATCAAACAGAAATGAATAAATTTAAAGTAGTTAAAGCTATATTTAACAGTGTAATATTTTGTTGATTTATTTGTGTAACATGTTGTTAACATGTTACACAAATATGTAACGGAGCATATGTGCACACAGCAAACACTCAGAAACCCAATACTAATGATATGCCAAATGCCTGATCTTAGATGAGATTCCATTTATCTGCATTCCCATGACATGCTATTTATTTTGTCGTTTATAGGCTTCTTTTGTACAGCGCTGCTGATGGCGAGGGAAACAAAACATTACCTCTTCAAAGTCAAAGAGATGACCCTACAGGGAGACCCCTCCAATAACTGCGTGTTGGAAGGCTTCGCATTTTACGACGGCAACAACACAAACGCACCCATGTATGGGCCGTTTTGCGGCAGCGAGCCGTCCAATAAACCATTACCGTTTGTCTCAACGGGGGATATCTTAGTGGTGGCGTACTCCTACCTCGGCAGTGGACAGGTTGTAGCAGACTACAGACAAACGGGTAAGAAGAAAAAAACAAATGTATTCCCACACGCAAGCTAATAAAACATTGCGACAAGGCTTTGCTAGAAAAAAACAATAATCAGAAGTTATTGCTATTTATGTCGAGGTTTACTGAATCATATCATTACCAGGTATTGAGGTAAGTATTCAACAGCAAAAATAGGGAGAGTCAGCATATTCATATGAGCAAAATGATTGAATGAGGAGCTGGCAGAAATATTCCCGACTTTATTACTTCTTGTAAATGACTCATGAAAGTGTGCTTTATGACCGTTTGGCATATCGAGAAAGCAGCGGTATCTGTATTACACAGGTGTTTGGTACATGGTGTGTGTTCCGTGACATTTCTTGAAATATCCGTATTTCGGCCCTGTCGGGCATTAACTTGTTAGAAGTGCCTACTTGGGAATTCTGGGGATAGCATTTAACAGGTCCCTTTGGCTTGTTGTCAGAAAAACGGACAGAGATATCTTTATTTCATGAAATATATGAAGATGTAGCTTACGTATCATGGCGACCGGTAAGTTAAAGTAACAACGTTAACATGATCCCCCAAACAAATTCCACATACATCGTATTAAATAGCGAAAACCTAATAAAAGCAGTCGTTTTTGTTTTTAAAGAATTAAAAAAAAACATCAGTCAGCGCAGTTTTGAGAGAAGTGATGAAAATGGGACAGCCTCAGCTTTGTCAAGGTATATAAATACCGGTAGTCTCGCGTAAGAGCAAAATGACCACGAGAATCGCCATTATTCATGTATGTATTACATATTGATAGTGAATAAATACTCGTTTATGTGCCCGAGTATTTCGTGACGCCAGTTACTTTTGATCTATCTCTTATACCTGTTCCAAAAAGGCACGTAATAAAGGTTTATATGAATTTAGATTGGTTATATTTTTACATTTTAGTATGAAAAAGTATTTTTTTTACCCTCCAGACTGCAAAGACCTGTCCTCCTACCTTGATGCCAACACGACATCGGTCGTCAAGGAGTCCTGTGGGAGCTTTCGTCAGCCTCCCCTCCTAACCGACACTAACTTCAAATATCGTCTGGACATACAGGTACGATAGTTTTTTTTTGTCAGTTTGCATTGAACCCTATGTATGATTTTTAGTTGTTGTTTTTACCAAACTAACCAGCCTGGCAGAGGAATTAAGACGCATACCAGCTCCATATGCACATCCTTACAGTCTCCCAATATTACTCCTGCTTCAAAAAGAACAAACTTTGACCCGGGCCAAACATGGAACTGGGCCGTACTTGGCCAAGGAAACAAACTTAGGCCGTGGGAACACCAAGACAAGCAAAATGCCAAAGACGATAATCTTTTTGACAGAGGCAATAAGAACATGCCGCTTTTCCTTCAGGTTGAATTATGACTATCTCACTATATTTTTTTCTGCATCATATATGACTGATCATGAGCTTCAGATACTTTTATGAATATCAACATTCTTTTGTTAATTTGAATTGCGCCGCGTTTTTTTTGGTTTGGCAAATGGCATTGAAAATTTCAAGTGACCCGCGTGACGTTTTTACATGATTGCCCTTTTGCACATTTCCAGAATCAAGCAAGTAGATCATACCCGCCTGTAGCCTGAAGATGATTGTGGTGCCGAGATGTCGGGGCCTTTCCTACAATGCATTAATCATATACTTACAGCCCCGAGTCCGTACAGGGAGCCTATTCAATCATGTGAAACAGAGAAGTTGTGGCTTACATCGAAACAAAAATATTGATGTTTTCTTTTTAACGAGAAAAGTCAGCTTGATTGGCGTGAAATTGCATTTGCTTCCTGTAGGTGGCGGAACAAAATTACATCCAGATGAAGATTGTCAGGTTTGCCGACTACCAAGATGTCTTCTACGTGTGTGAAACTCTACAGAAGCGATGCGAGGAAAACTTTGAGGTTGGTATATGTGATTAGCAATTACGGGTTGGTGGCTACTAGTGATACTAGAATCATCGTTTAGTTTCAAAGACCAAGAGGAGTGTCAGTTGTAAACATTCGTAAAGGCCTTTGTCCGCGGAAAAATTCAGGAATCAAAATACGTACTGCATTGGATGCTTGTATCTGTGAAATTTACATATATCTAATCTACAATCACATGTTTGTATTCTGCTGTGAGATATATCGACATATAGATGTCGATATATTTGCATCGAAATATTTTGAAAAGGAAATAGTTCTACATTGTTTCATTGGTGGCTTCATGTAATGTATCCATATGTTGGAAAATATTCACTCAAGTTAGCCAATATTTTTCACCATTTTGTAGATCTACGAGCCGAACGGGGACAACAAATGGCGGATATATTCCTACTGTCCCTACTACGAACAGGCGAAAACAGAAGTAGTGACATCATCAGGGAACAAAGTCTATGTCGTCTACTCAACAAACTGTCGGTGGGCAAGGAGTGGATTCTTTTTCTCTTACGAAGTCAAAAGTAAGTATAGCCATATTGCACTGTATTCCATAAATACTTTCAAGACCATAAAATCAATGTAAAAAAGGTTTAAATTTCTCTCTTCACATACGTACAATACAACAGTCAGCATTTTGGTAACCGCCTGGCACCTTCTTCAGGGCAATCCTGACCGTTTTGTTCAGCAGCGACACCTATCTGCAGTATGGAATAGAACCAGTCAGTATTGCCTGAGGAAGGTGACAGACAACAGCTGAAATGTTGGTTATTGTACTGTGCATATCTTGGTTATGAATTAACCCTGTTATACACCATTTTGTTTTGGTATAGATTTTTTTTAATCTTGTGACCATGGCGTAAGTATTGTCCGCCTCGGTTGATGAGGGTTTTGACTTTGTACATGTTATATCGGCCACGTGCAAAAACATAATGGGCAAGTAAGTTAACATTTATAGAGCCAGATGGTTCAACCAGCATGGAGGCTGTAACTTCATGTTCTCGTACGAACACCATTGAAAGTAGGTTCCTCATATCGTAAAAATGTCTATGAATGTATTTTGAACATAGATAATTAGACAAATATCAACAAAGAAAAGTGGACGCTTGAGAAGCTTTCAGACTGTATCCGCCATCTTTCTTCAGCTAGCTAGCTCTAACAGGGGTCGTGGCGTGGCCTTGGAGAGGTCTGTGAATGTCGTCTTTACAAAATATAGCTGGCTTATTTAAAATTGACGAGACGTGTTGTTAGAGCCGGGTGGGCCTCCTTAATGACCACTAGAGGTGATTGAGTAGCTCATGTTGTTAGTGGTGACCGCAGTGTCATGACCACAGGAATATAAACTCAGTGTAGGCATATTTGTGTTTCTTGTGAAATTTGTTTCAAGGCGATGGTTTTCTAGGCCAAGACGTATTTAAAGTTAGGTGTACAATACGGAACGTCGATTCCTGCATTATGGATTACTCGGAGAAATCTTCCCTTTGGGAATTAGTCGGCATGGTTCCTTTAGAACAAATAATTGGGTAAATATAGAGCCAAGGGTCACTCTGAAGGGAGGAAGTAGGTCAGGCAAAGAATTCCATTATACACCAATGGTTAATCATAATGCATGTTACAGCCGCTGGAAGACGTCGGGAAAACACTGTGTTGCACTGTAAAACAATCAATCATTTGCTTCAAAATAACTTCATCCGCAATGGGACCACACAGGCAAGTCCTAGGTCACAGTTTACGGCGTGCGCAGGAGAAAATCGATGGCGCAAACCCTTTGATTGCCTCTCAAAGATTCGCCGGGGCTTGTTGAGACCCCGCATTAACGCCCAAACGTTTCGGTAGCGTTGTGCTGCATACAAATAATACCGGAGAGACCTCGGTATGGAGCATATGTTTTAGTGGAAGATGGGGAAAGGGGAGGGCATTTTCATGTTCCATATTTGTTTTAATTTCGGTTTACAGAACGAATATATGTTTGTTTTTTTAACACTGCAAACTAAGGTGTAATATTGTTACTACCTCTACGAAAAGCGGTTGTTTAATCATCCTTCATAAGACCTTAATATGATTGACACCCTGGTGTGTGATCTTAGTACTGCAGCAGAACTTCTTTTTTTTAAATCTTTTTATCTGGGCATACCATGGTATTGATTTTGCAGTGGCAGATAGCTTGTGACATTAAGAAGAAGTGGTGTATGTTTGGACCCCCTATCTGCTTACTCTAAAAATGCATCGACGTTTTTGTAAAAAAAAATTCTAATGAAACTTAAGAAAGAACCAACGAGTCCTCATGATATTCAGTATGTAGATGACAAGAAATTTATGCAAATTAGGACCTAATTTACATATTTAAATACGAAATTTGGTCATCTGGTTTTCTAAGATACGACTTCCATACACAAAATGTATATAAGCTATGTAAGATGAAACATTAGCAGACACAAATTATGCAAAGGAGGGATAATTGCATAATTTATGTAAACCGCGGTACATTATGGGAATTACCTACTTGAGATATGTGTAAGTTTAGTCAAAGGTGTACACCACTATGTATAGACCATGTAAGTGTAAATTCATTTTCATAATTTATGACCAAATGTAAACATGGAATTCTGCCAATTTAAAGGACTTCCACACATGCAATGTATATTTTTGCTTCAGAAGAGAATCATATCGATACCATATTAGATAACATATATTACGCTAATTACAGCTTTATTTTCATGATCAATGAGACAAGATGAGGGAATAAGTCTACAAAGGCTCAAAATATTCCATGGAGGTATGAGCTCTCCGAACCCTTATTGTATCTCTTGTAATCTGGTATGGTCACCAAATTAGAGTAGTAGATAGCTCTTGTGCTTTGGAAGAAGTGGCATACGTTTTGGATCCCTCAGCAGCTTGTCTTTTCTCTTTGTTGAGGACAAAAATCAAAATTTCCAACCAATCCCTCCGTACGACATCTACTTTAAAGTTTGATCTTTCAGGACTTGGATTTATCGCTCTACGACTCCAGTCTGTCACACGTGTTTTATGATTATCTTAAGCTTTTACTGTTAGCTGGAGTTTCTTGTTAGAATTTGTCACAGGCACAGAAGAAATATAGCTTACCATTGATAGCGGAGCTAGCGCCGTGCCAAATTATGCCCCTGGGATTGAAGATTGCAGTTTTGTATCACTTAGCTTTATTACCATGTCATCTATTTTCTTTTATCTAAAGACATATCGGACGGCAGCTTCTTCTCAGGGAGATATTCATTGTTGGCTGGTAGATTTTAGCACAAGGTGCTTTTTATTGTCAGAAAACAAATTTCATCACTTGTATGCAGAGGTCATCCTTAACGAAGGGTTTCGTCAGTGAGGTATTATATCTATCGGGCATGTTTGACAGCTACGTGGGTCCTCTGATACAAACGTTGGGCTCGGAATCGATGCCGAAACAGTTTTATGCTGACTTAAGGTGTCAAGTTCCACCCTTATTAACCCGCAGAATGCAAATGATCAGCACACCTCCCAATGGCATGGGATGATTGACGTAAAGAGGTGATGACTGGCAAGCGTACAGGACTACACCACTGGCTATGGAATACCAATCGTCACAGGGACTTGGCACCATGCAGGGATTAATAATCCTGTGCAGTGATTGATTACAAGCACACGCAGACGTCGTAATCATACTTTAAGAAAGTTTTGTGACAATCTGCACAAATCAGATAGCGGCGAAAATACACTTAAAGCGGGGAGTCTATCACGCCGGGATAAAGTATTCTCCACGTCGGGATTTCCCTGACGTTCGTGGAGAATGGATGGTAAGACGCCCGAGCCTACTGAGACTTAGGCGAGCTTTTAGCAGAAGTCACTATGCGAGAAGGAAGCGGCTTAGCCGTCTCCCATGGCGATAGTTGATTGATAACCAGACAAAAGTATAGTGCTCGGCTCCACGTAATGTGAAATGGGGGAATACAGTCTGCCATCACCGGGTGTATCTTGGAGGTGAAACTAGGAATCACATGATTACCACATACAGAGATGCTTCTTTTCATTTTTTCGAGACTTTGTATTAGCTTAAACGAATAACAACAAGGCCCTGCCCACGACATTTGATGGCTGAAGCTATAGTTTGTTACCATCTCGCTATCTGAAACAGTATTGAACACGACTCCGGAAGCCAACCTTCACAGCAAATCGTCCTAATCACTAGAAAAAACAAGTTCCCGGAGCCTGCCCATCCAACCAGTAGACATGACCCGACGAGAGGGATTGTCATGAGGCGGTAATCTGACGTTGACCTTTATCTTTCCCAGGCTGTAACGGGATGTTTCCGTGCGATAATGGCCACTGTATCGACTACGCCTGGCTGTGCGATGGAGACAATGATTGTAAGGACAACAGCGACGAACGAGACTGTGAAGGTAATGCGTCATTTGCTCTAACCCCATTGCCGGTGGGCGGACACGTACTCGGAATAACAAGACCAGCTATCGTCACGTTAGATGGGTCTTGTCAAGCTAGCGTCCTCCTTATTCATGCATCTACAACTGACACATAGCTATCCTTTATTTTGCACCCCGTTGCCACTAGAGACTGTGACGTCGCTGCGACCACTGAGCGACCAAAGCGATAAAGAATTGCTTTATGGATTTCAGAAAGACCGATCTTTTTACATTTTACCTTTCATCTGTTTTGTTAATTTTTAAATGATATTTTCTACATATAAAGTCATAATTCAAATATTAAACGGAAGTTCACTCAAACCCATTTTCGTCACTCTTCGGTCGCTCAGCAATCGCCGTGGAAAGCGCGCCTAAGTATTGCCGGTCTGTGGCTGTTTGGAGTGTGCTGGTATTGACAGAACCTACATTAGTAATTTCACCACGCCAAATCCCCGTGATTCCACCCTGAGGCTATCCTCCCGGTACGCTCGATACAGCAGTCTTTATGTCCTTGGAAATGTGCTTATATCACGTCTTTCATCTCGACAATGTGTTGTTTGTAACATCGCAAATTAATGATCGTATTTATTGATTTGAGTGACTTCTGTTGTGGCATTTGCTGGGCAAATACATATGCGTAGAAAAAATCACGACTTTTTCTTGATGTGTGAAAACAGGAAACCTAAAGTTGTCAAGTCTTCACCAAAGGTTTTAAAAATATTGGTTAGATTCTACGCCACACCAATCCTGAGCGACCGTGAAATCGTACGTTCTATACAACTAGAACAAAAACAGTGACCCTATAAAAACATAACGGACGTTCGGATTGATTTTTCAAGGTATCGTATCATGAATATGCACATCATTGATTAAAACCTTACGCCGAGCATCCCGCTTGCAGTTAAGGCAATTCTTCTTGTCCATAATCAATTTTTGCTATTTCTGCATCAACGTGAAATATTGATCTCGTGGCATTTGAGTTGGATGACAGCCAGATTTTTTTCTGCTGGCAGAGGTCAAATGTGAGTAGGTCACCACCCTCAGGTATTTTAGTCATGTCATATTTCAAACCTTAGAAATGTCATGTCGGCAACTTTTACTGCTCCCGTGTACTGCCCCAACTGTTAAAGTATTCCTCGCGGGGTCTTTCCACTCTGCTGACATTAACACTGTGGTAAAGACAAATGTGATAATTACAACCTGTATGAATACGGTGCATAATGCCCGCATCACGGCAGTAACAGCCCAACAGAACATTACTCCACGGGTGAACGACCGGGTCTTCTCATTCAAATGGGTTCTTTCTATGGCCATCTCTCCTCCCATTGACCCATTAAATGGTACATTTATTCCCAGGTTGTGGAGAGGGGCAGTTTCGCTGCAAGAACGGCATGTGTGTGTCCGTGTCACGTCGCTGTGACAAGTTTGATCACTGCGGAGATGGGTCGGATGAAGAGGACTGTGGAGGTACGATCAAAAGCGCCACCCTACGGTGCAGTTCGTCAAACATTTCATGCAACGTATTTCTAGTGAATCATGGAGCCATTAATGGACAAACAGTTTCAATAACCCTTTCCTCAAATACATAACTTGAACGAGAACATTATTAATATTTATATCAATTCGAGTATATGAATATACCTGTCAAACAAGTACACGTTTGATTTCCATTACCGTTAGCACCGAACTAGTTTAATCCAATTTCTATATAACGGCTTCTGCATTTGACAGATACGTTTTCCCCATGTTATTTTCCAGACTGTACAGTGGACAGTTATCTGTGTGGAAACGGCTGGTGCATTCAGAAGGATCGCGTCTGTAACGGAATCAACGACTGCGGGGACAACAGCGACGAGATGAAGTGTGTCGGTGAGTGGTTATCCATACTGCCTCTTATGGTCGAACGAGTGTTCAAAAAATATTTTCCCTAATGGCCACTTGAAATCATCGTAGGAATCTGTGAGCTCACATATATATGTTTAAACATATTTCTAAACAGTACATGCGTATTTTCATTTCTCAACTTCAAACAGTCTTTATATCACCAAGTAGAGCGAGGTGTAATAATGATGCTAGTCGATTGCTGAGCAGCAATCAGACAGTGTCCTCTGCGTATGTGTACGTGAAGTGTTCATTAAGTTTTTCTGGACTCATTTTAGATATTGTTAAAAAGAAAACTTCAGGACTAAATCTTGATCTTTTGATAACCTATATCTGCGATATTTTTTATAACTAGACACGTCCTCCAATAGATATAAAGAATGTAGCTAGAGAAGCCCCAAGTCGTAATTTGCCTCAGCATTAAAAATCGGTCGGATTTATAGACTTTAGCTGAGGTAATGGCGCATTGGTTGGGTACCGGGTAGTTGTAATTGAAACTACCGGTGTGAGTATTCACGAACCCTTTTTAGATCCTAGAGGAACTTAAGACTGTGCGATCAATATATGAGAATACTTGAAATCAACAGTATTATCTTCAATATAAAGTGTTATACGCGTGCTATCATTAACAAATCACAATTAGCAACTACAATGTACTTTGAAGGCACCAGCCGTGAAAGACTGCTAGCATGTTGGCATGGGAGGTCAATACATTTTTCCAGTCGGTGTGAAAGTGTCATTGAACCCTTGTACTTAAAACAATAGAGGTTTTCTTGATATAGAATATGCGCTAAAAAGACGTGAATCAAAAAGACGTAACAAACGTTACAAGTCAAGCGTTTTCACGGATTAAACACGGAAGTCCCAAAACGGAAAGGAAAACATTTTCTATTATATGCCTCTGCTGCTGCTACTGATGATGATAATGGTGATGATGATGATGATGATGGCGACGATGATTATGATGATGATGATGATGACGACGATGATTATGATGATGACGATGATGATGATGATGATGATGATGAGTTGGCAAATTGGCAATAACATCGGCAGTGAACAATTCTCACTTAATATATGCTGCTTTTTCTTGTACTTTTAATCAAATGCTCTTCGGTATCCCAGGACGAGACTACATGTGTATAAGGAATAACCGTGACGACTGCTGATTGTGAAAATTAGCGTTTTCGCCCTCGCGTTACTCCCCTGCCAACCTACTGTACCGGCGCTTCGTTTTCTATTCAGCTGGAAGATTGCCAATGCGGTTGCTTAGTTCCTTGAGCCGCCATGACTTTTCCAAATCGAAATTCAATATTTCCGGGTCTAAACTCTTCGATGGAAAGGACTTTGCTCATTTATATTTTTACCCTTGTATTGTTTGAAATTGCTGTTTCTGCTGTTCTGTTTTCATCGTACTCAACACATGAACCTGAATATATCATAATAAACCTAACTTTGTACAAGAAGCTATTTCCAGTATGGCAGCATAAGAAGTTACTTTCCTTTTCACTTTCCATAATTTTGAACTTGCCCTTATATATAGAAAGAGTCAAGGCTATCCGTTAGTTTGGGATGAAAAGATCGAATGTTGTTGCTCTGGAAAACGTGACAAATTAGAAGAGTGGGCGCAGTCAATTAAGCAAGTAAGTGTTGTTCATTAGCCATGACCAAACCTCATCTATAACGGCCGAGCTAAGTACCAAACGGGAATAAAACCTTCGCCCATGGCACGGTTGGCCAAAACATCTATAAAGAACTGTGCAGCAGTAATTATCTAACATCATGCGAAGGGAATACTCTGTCTCGGTTGAAACCCCATGCGAACATTAGCCATTACCGTTACTGAAAAGGTTAATTCTGAGGATCAAGAAAACCATACTTGTGTTAAAGTGGTTTTGCGGGCTGCAGATGCCAGTGCCGATATACCCACTCTTGAGAAGCACAGAAGAAGCTGAGTGAATTCAAACTTTGATACTCGAGCCTACAATCGCTTTTGTCATGGAGAGGGGCAATACGTTATCATGATGGAAAGACAATACTGTTGGAATTGATGGACAAATAAGACTCCAAACATTTTATTGCTCTCTGCAAGACTCAACGGCGCACTGACATAATATTGCAAATAGATACATGCCTCGCACCATAAACATTATTCGTATATCTTTGGAAAACTTTTCCTCTACTTACACGAAGATGAAGAATCGTTGCTCGAGTCCAAGTCACTTGGTCGTGTCACCCTTCCATTTGGAACAGTGCAGTTCTGGGGGCAGCTTTATAGAGTTTTGTTTGTGTGTCATCAAAAATCACTACCGATCTTTCCATTAACCCAGAACTCATTAAGAATCTTGACACAGTAAATGCTCAACGGCTATCGTAACCTAAGGTCTTTAACAGCTAAACATGTAAATACACAACTCTATCTACTGACGAATGGTATGATTTTCGAAAGTGCATGGTTATCTATGTTTTATGTCCTCGGCAGGATGTGGCACCGACCCGTTCCTCTGTGACAATGGGGAGTGTGCCTACAAGGCCTGGCTCTGCGACGGGGACAATGATTGTGGCGACAACAGTGACGAGATGAACTGTTGGGGTGAGTAGTCCATATATAATGGGGACTTTTCTGACCTGCCTCATGCAATTTAACCGGTTATAAAGTGGTGAAATATACTATTATTCATTCCAAGTGCAAAGTTGGACCCTGTGGGGTATCTCCGTAGCCAATGTGACTACAGGCTACCATTGGTTGATCTGATTTCAGTGCTACTATAATGACATATTGCTCATATATTGCCAAAACGCCCTTCCCTTTCCCATTAATGTGCGGGTGCTTTTTGTGCGTGATGCCATCTTATCATATAGACTTTGTAACACCCGGGGGGTAGATCTGTTTTAAGCCTTTGGCAGCCATATTGCCTAATGACGGATGCTGTTGCGTAAAAACCCTTACCAACAGACAGACGTAATACTTTAGCGTCTCTGTGTGGGTTACGATAACCTTGGGAGAAAATAAGGTCGTTCACTGCAATAGTAGTGTTGATAAACTTTACATTTTATCTGTTTACTGTATCATGATACAACATTCGTTCCTCACTTTGTTGCAATGCAGTCGAATAAACGATTCATTTCCGCAGGAATGAGTTGATTTCTACTTGAATATTTGAAACACAGTTTGCTACTACTATATTCATATACCAGACAGTTTTGTCTTTGAAAATATATCTAGAACGTTTGCCGCAAATAGTTTTCACTGTCAACATCAGGTTGTACAACACAACACAATGGACTGCGCAACTGCATTAGAGCACATAGCGACTTCCCTGGCTCTACAAATTACTATGCTATAGCCATACCATTACTATACCATCCAAGTCTACAACTTGTGATATTTTCCGAGGGCCCTCTTGCGCCTAATGGCGCACAAACAAATAAAACTCTCAATAGACCGTCACCAAAAAGTATGACCTGCAAGCTGGTCCTCTAAGTAGACTGTGTGCCGGCAGCTCTTTCAAAAGCTTATCAACGGGCATCCCACTTCCAGCTTCACTCATTGAAGTAGAAATAATGACAGAACGTGCCCTGTGTGGTATTAAGTATGTTGTGATTTATACCTCGCCAGGTTGACGCAAATGGTCCGTGTGTGCGGTGAAGGATTATGCTGATCTTACCGACTGATAAGACCTATAAGGTCGCCATTATATGTGCCCCATCTCACACCAGTCAACCCCAAGGTTAGGCGCTTTCTGACAGAGGCCAAGCTAGTCACGTGAGACTGGCTTTTAGCCCAACGGAAACCTTTATGAGAGCGATACCGATCATCAAAATATTCCAACATGATGTACAGTACTTTGGACAGATGGTTTTATAGGTCCGTAAAATAAGATTTTACATTTGGAGAGATATAGACAACGGCAGACCGGTAACATGATTTGTTCACAGGAGGCTATGTGCGTAGTGGAGTATCTACATGCACATCAGAATAATATGTGGCGAATTCGCCTAGAAGTTTGATCAACCATTGAAAGTTTCGTAGCATTGGCCTACATTCGTAGCTTAAGTTTTACCAATTTTGGACTACGAACGCAATGTGTAAGCAAGAACTTGACATCGACTATCAAAATGAAATTACCAAGACGCAAGTCAGCCTATGACTGCAGGCGTAGTACGTTTCTATCATGACATCATTTGATTACCTTTGCCAGAATGGCTAAGGTTATGTTTGGGGCGTGTTTGTGTGTCTGTGTGTCTGTGTGTGTGTATGTGTGTGTGTGTGTGTCAACAGCATAACTCGAGAAGCCTTGGATGGATCCTAATGATATTTAGTATGTGGGTAGGGGTCGGAAAAACGAAGGTCAAGTTCGATAATGGGCCCCCTAGCGGCTTGCTAAGGTACTGCAGCGGAAACTCAATTTTTTTATATTTCGTGTTCTGGAAATGCTGTGGTCATGATTTTTGAGTGGTAGATAGCCCTCGGGGCAGAGAGTTCGTGCTGTGAGTTTGGCCCCCCTATCGGATATACCTATTAGAACTGCAGGCGCCGGTTTCCTTTCAAACTTTGGACCAGAATAACTCTACAACGTGTTGACGGATCTTCTTGTAGATAGAAAAAGTGATGAGTTATATAATGGGATACTAATTATGCAAATCAACCGCTAATTTGCATAATCAATGAGGAAAGTTTATAAGTCCACTGCATTCCATGATAGGACTTTCAAACTTGTCGCATATGTAGCTGGGAAGGAGGGAAATGTCGATAGATATCAATTATGCAAATGATGACTTCATTTGCATAATTAATGAGACGGATCATCATGTTTTTGGTATGTAGGTATCGTAAGTGAAGACCTACATAATGAGATACCAATTATGCAAATCAACAGCTAATTTGCATAATTAATGAGGACATTTTATAACTCCATTACATTCCATGATGGGCTTAAAAAACTTGTCACATATGTAGCAGAGAAAGAGAGAAATGTCAATACATATTTATCATGCAAATGACGACCTCATTTGCATAACTAATGAAAAAATGTGTTGATGGATCATGATGATTTTTGGCATGTCCATAGCCTATGTGAAGACGTATATAATGTGATACTTATTATGCAAATCAACAGCTAATTTGCATAATTGATTGGGAAAAGTTCATAAATCCACTGCATTCTTTAAAGTATTTCAAAGGTGTCAAAGTTGTCACATATGTAACTGAGAAAGAGGGAAGAGAGTAAAAGACTTTGAAAGAGAATAAGTTAAAAATGGATCAAAGGATCATCATCATTTTTGGTATGCTGATAGCTTAAGTAATGTTTGATACAATTTGATATTAATTAATTGTAAATTGGGATCTAATTTGCATAATTAATGCCGAGATTTTATAAACCAACTCCAAGCATATGATTATAATATAAAATGAAATGAGTAACGCATTTGTCTACAGATATCAATGTACATAACAAACCTGGTTTATTTGGCAAAGGTATGTGTTCGTGGAACTCTAGTTTTCATTAATGTAGTTTTTTGCTCTAGGGAACACGGTGTGTTTTAAGCTAAAAACAAAAATTTTGAAAATAGACTTTCATCTTAAAATTCTGTACTATAAATCTGGTGTGTGACTTACCAGAAATCATACAGAGGTGAAACTCTGTTAACTGATCTACCGACCCAACTCGGCATACGTCCAAACTCCGGTTTTAGTTGAATACCGAGCCTGTGATTTAAACTTCTAATAAAACATGGGTCTCCGAGGAAATTCGAAATGCTGAAATGACTTTTCAAAGGATAATGATGACAGCCAAGGTTAAATATTGTGCTAATAGAATTTTTACTTCGAAATTTTCTCTTACATTCAACGCACGTTCTAAAGTCGTCCTGATGAATATGGTAGTCAGACGTCGTATACTTCAAAGAGGACACACTATTAAAATCGATTCCCGTGTTGCCAAAGAAATGACTATGATCTATTCGTAGCCTAAACAGTAAAATAACATTTCAAACTATATCAATATGGTTCCAGCAGATAACGCCAAGAAGAATTTGAAAATATAGCGAAACCATAGTTTTAATTAAAAAGAAACCATAAAGTAATGTAATGAGAACTACGTAATTTTGTGAATGTCAATAATCTAGCAGTAGACCTTTCATAAGAGACGTCTAGCTTCGAGCTAAGCCCATCTTTTATTGTCAAATATGCAGTATATGATGGAGGTAGCATAAAATTATTCTTATTATTGCAAGAGCGTTTGAAATGAAAGATATAAGACGCAACACAATACCCTCAAGAGGTATTACTTTGAGCTCATAAGTATTATGTATGTTCCTTGTTATCAGGATTATCTCAGAAAAATACGCTCCTGCTTAACATTACTTACTAACAATAGTAGTAGTCTAAATGAGGCTGCGTAAACTCGAGAAAGTCTAGAATCACGTCATCTTTTTTCTTCATTATGATAATTTGCCATAGTGTTATTTATCTATTTAATAGGTACAAAGTACCCAGGTACCCCCTGGGAATCATTGAAAAACGCCAGTACTATAGGTGGCATGTACAACACTGGAACCATGATGCTGAAATAGAGCCTCTTTGTTAGGGGAAACGTTTCGGCGTCAAATTTTTGAAAAAAATGTACTGAAAATTGTACATAATTGTCCTTTTATTAGATAACAATTACGTTCTTACGAAGGTATCTTTGTCCTTGCAACTTATGAAGGTGTTTGGAGCTTTGTGTCTTTATTCCATGGCTACCGGTGAATCTATCCATGGACTTACCTGCGGTGATGCTTAGATCAATAATAAAGTAACGGCACAACCAAACAGTATCGAAGTTCCCAGAGGTTTATTACGTCTGCGATTCTTCTTCGATTAGGTCGTTGACTTTTGGAGCCAGGTTGTCGGGTTTCCCCCCACCGCCATATTTCCAACAAAGCCCCCGGGTGCCCATCTACAAAATAGCATTGTGGTCCCATTTTGTGTGTCGCGTGACCAATACCCATTGCCATCTCTGGTATCTGGGAACATTTTTCTTGCACAATCCGGACCACTTGTTATGAATGGGCAGCGCCATCATAATATCTTGGTTGAGCTGGAGGCTCCATGCAGACGCCATGGATACTGTTAACGTCATTATCCAGAAGATTGCTGTAGAGGATCCTTGACCACGTTTACTGTGCTGTCCTTATAACTGTATTATCTATGTAACATACAAGTGGGCAACTTTTTACAATAGGGACTGCTACAGATTTGTCAAAATTTGCTAAAGAAATTCCAAAAGGTTCGATATGAACTGCATCAACCAGCGTGCTGTGGTGTTGCGGTTAGCACGGCCAGTTTTGGACCACGGAGCTAGCTAATTGTAGCTGTTGAATACATTTTGTATATCTGAATATTTGTGTATTATGGAAGCAGTAGGTGGCGTGTTTAGGGAGAACCATGATTTAGTATATCAAATACCCCACCATACTCATCGATCTGAATAGATTACCACATCCCAGTAGTTTCAACTCTTCAGAAAGCGTGCCAGACTATCCAATTAGATGATAAAACCAAAAAGCACAGATAGCGTGTTGTTAGTCAATTTCTAACACTGGCACCTACTATTTATCCGCACAATCCTGCTATCGTCATCCTTTCATTGCGTTGGTGTCAAAACGATGTCAGACACGAGAGGCAATATTATGACACACCACCATGGAATTCGAAGCCAACAGATATAATTGTACCGAAGTGTTTCGACTGAAGTTGGTCCAACTCTTGCAAATATTGCGGTGTTAGAATGTTTGCCATAAATGAGATAGAAATGGTTTACTTTGAACTGATGACGTAAGAATCCACTTCATACCACGAAGAGATCGTGTTCAGTGGATGATGGTAGGCTGATTCTCAAGTCCATAGATCACCTTCCTCGTTGTTTTAATTAGGATAAAAGTCGACAGCCTATCCAATTCGGAAGATCAGACGGCGTTCTATTGAGGGTTTGTGAAAGTTATTGGCGTCAAAGGTCAAGTAATTCTTGGCACACAAAGAAAGTAATCTCGCAAAGCGGCGCTAATCAAATTGTGCTCGTCTATCAAAGTGACTGCTTAGATGATGTTACCAACGTTGGCGGAATACTGATCATCAAGCCATGAAAATGGCCGCTAATTTTTCATTATTTAATCTAGGGTAATTGCTGGGTACATTTGCTGTTCTATCCTAACCTTGAAGCTTGTGAATATTCAACGGTCATTGTTCATAACAATCCGATCATACCTATCAAACGGAAATGCACTTCCTGCACACATATATTATACATACACGTTGAGAACGATACTTTTCGAGTTAGTTTCAGCATCTGAATTTTGCATCATATCGCATAAGGGAGCAGAATATATAGTACATTAAGGCGTACGGCGGATTTCGACTAACCTTAAAGGAATGCTCTGTTCATCCGTCATCCGTCATCTTTGCCTTTTGGTAGTCTTAACCGCCAGGACACCTCCATTTTGTATTCATTGGTAGGCTTACCAACAAAAACGTAACAACTTCTACCAGCCTGATATTACAATTTGATGAACAGCGTTGATAAATTGGGAAACAAGGGGATAAATAAATCATTGTAGTGTAAGATTAGTCTACTGAAATCTTACCCTAAAGATTAGAAGTTTCTGTTCTGGACTGTATTGTTTGATAATGTGCACATTGTTTTGTACAGGCTGCGGGGTGGAGCGGTTCACCTGTGATAACGGCTTCTGCATCGAGAGGGACCGAGTATGTGACGGCAACAACGACTGTGGGGACGATAGCGATGAGATGGATTGTGAAGGTATTTACAAGTAACAAAACCTTAAGTTTCTAAACGGTTACTTAGAGCTGCTCAACTAAATTTTAGAAATATCTTTGTCTTTCCGGGCATCTTCACGTGGCGTCTGCATCATTGGTGCTTTGGATGGAGTTAAACACTAAATATCGGACTTTGTTGCCAACTACCTTTTTGTATGTTACAACGTAATAGATAATGAAACATATTTAGGCATGTGCTGTGTGACATTTCGTGTACTGTCATGATATTTTATTTTCTAAACCATACTGATAATTGATGTTTTTACTTTGTGTTTGTATTTCCTCGTTTTCACATCGCTCGTTTTCCTTCTTTTTCCAGAGGAGTTGCGGACGTTTGGTATGTGTGCTTGTTCATGCTTCAGAGACATCTTAGTTTATTTCATACAGGTTTTTTATTACTTTTGTTCTAATTTCCTGCAAAATGCTTCATGTTTCATGTTCCATTGTTCGTCTTTTGTGTTCACATATTGTTTTGACATTCCAAAGTTAAACAGAACGTGAATGGACATGTTTGTAACAGCTCTTCTTTCCACAGGGTGTAAGAACGCGTTTGTATGCTCCAATGGAGAGTGTATTTCTAAACCGTGGGTTTGTGACGGAGAGGACGACTGTGGTGACTACAGTGATGAACGTGACTGTGGAGGTTAGGAACTTCACTGTCTGTATCATATATGTGCATGTGATAAACATTTTGGGCCGCATTTGTTAGCAGCGACACCTAGCTGCGGCATTGCCGTGAGGAAGGTGACAGACCTTCACCGAACCGTCGGTGGTTGTGTCACTCCCTGGTTGTGAAGAAAGGATTTGTTCTTCATTCATGTTATCTAATGATTGTAGGCTACATTAGTCAATGTAATAGAATCCTTATTATTGATATAGTAGAAGTAGTTGTCAACCGTGTTCTGCTATTGCAAAATTATTGTGCATAGGTGGATTCTTGCTTCCCAATGAACTGTTATTGATTTGGCATAGAAACAAATTTATGAAACACTTTCTAGAAAAGCCATAAGATTTTGGGTGAGATATTTGCTTTAAAGACTCAAAATCATCTATGGCAAGTCAACACGTCAATGGTAGCACCAAACTACCACATCATCATCAGGCTTATGTCTCTTCCTGCAGATCCCATCCGGCCTGTTAGGTTGATTGGCGGGCGCAGTCCCCACGAGGGCCGCGTGGAGGTGTTCTACAACGGCCAGTGGGGGACGATTTGTGACAACATGTGGGACGATATGGACGCAAAAGCTGTCTGCGCCCAACTGGGAGTAGAGTGAGTTTGACCATTAAACAATCCCACGGCCTACTTTATCGTGTTGTTTTAAAGTGGGTGTCACCGTCAAAGTCACAAGATGAATACCAGGAGACATGACGAAGCACCCGCATGTCCTTGGTGTTTCCCGGTTTGCTTTTCCCATGCTGTCATGATAAATGCGGCTAGCACATCGCTACCAAGGGTCAGATCCCATTATGTTTATGGTTTTTAACGATACCTGTTGTGCCAATTTTTGTGACATAAGCTGTGACTTATTTGAAAGCCTTGTGTACAAATAACGTCAAAACTTTTTTTTCTATTTCTATTAGTATCACATACGTAACCAGAATAAATTACTGTTATTTCTGCTATTATTGAACATCATGGTATGTTTGTGTGCAGAAATGCATTTCTCTGTAAGCCCGAATTGGCGTGATATAAAGGATTGGCAATCAGCTTTCCTATATGTAGTCAGTAAGAGAATGTCATCACTTCACCCCAACAGGGGCGTGTCTAAGGCTCGCCGTGCGGCGTTCTTCTGAAAAGGCGACGGCCCCATCCTGTCGTACAACACCCAGTGTGTTGGGAACGAGACTGCGCTAGCTGAGTGCGACAGGTCCCCCTGGTTCGTGCACGAGTGCGACCACAGCAAAGATGCCGGCGTCATTTGTGACTACTCTCCCTACGAGTAAGGCTAGCTTTGGTGACAGATTGCAGATTTTAATGATACTATAGTCGGTCT
>NC_049981.1:26528278-26534375 GCF_000003815.2 Branchiostoma floridae
TATGAAAATATGTATTATCACAATGCTGGTCGTATATTTCGGATCGGACATCTATTTTTGTTATTACAATCATATACCCAAAATACCATTTCTATAATGTTAAGCATGATTTTGCGTAAAATGATACGAATCCCTGGCATTCTTGACTACCTAAGCAGCAAATTCCCCTGCATTTCCTGCCAACCAGACCCTTCAAATATCGGTCATCGATTCCAATTTTCTGCCCAAATCCTGCATTTTCAAATTTCCAAAATTTACCCCTTTTCCTATTCCTTCTTTATTCCCTGGAAACAAACCTAGCAAAACCTACAGGTCTTTTTTCGACATTTCATGACATGTCATTCCACACCCTCATCACCCAGATTACCCACCTCCTCTTACAGCTTTACCCTTCGCAGACGACATTATTGGTCCTTGCCAAGATGGCTTCCAGTACTTCAACGGCTCCTGCTTCAGATACATGGTGAATGACGTCAACCTGTCATGGTGGGATGCACAGAGAGCATGCCGGGACATGGGGTCCGATCTTGCCAGTATCCGTTCTGTAAAGGTAATCCTCTGATTACGTAGAGCAATTAACATGCAGTGGTTACTATACATTAAACAAAACTCTAGTTGGTGTTCGCGTAGATGATCAAAACCATGCCAAAAGTTACGACGTATACAAAGAAAAGTGATTTTGGTACAGTTTCAAATGACAATGTGCACCGAATTATAATCATACATGAATTGTTCATAAAAAACACACACACCAAACAATCATCAAAGTTGAACGGCCTTTACGGTTCATCACAGCAAACCTGGATAGATTTAGACAAAGTCATTGCCCGACGAAATGTTCTTCGAAATTAATAAATCCATCGGTTTCGGCCCATATTGTGCAGCTGGGCTACTAAAAATCGAAACAATAGATCTTGATCCAGAGCTATCCAATGATTGATAGTCGCAGTGTTGAAATCCTTAACGTAGGTTCAGTTTCAGCAGCGTGCTATCACGGTGACAAATGATGCATAGATACACCAATTTATTTCCATTTTACTACATTGGTTAATCAATGGCTATTCTTTCCGAGAGCTTTATTTTCCTAAAGCCACCGACGTCTCAAATCAAGCTACATGATTCAGAGGAGGAAAGTTTCTTGTTTAATTATGTATTAAGAAATGAAACATGAATCGTACCCAATAGAACATGCGGGGCGGGGAGGTTTCTGACACTGTCCTGCTTTTGCCCAGGAAATGCAATTCATCAAATTCATGTTGAATCAAGAATGGGAGGATCAAGTCGTCATGAAGAATGTGTACATCGGCCTGTCCGACTTGGACATCTTCGGGAAGTACACCTGGGTGGACGGCAGCCCCTTAAGGTGTGCTTTGTATGTATGGAACACAGGAAACAGCTTTTATGATGAAGGGTTACTCCATTTCTCTGCTAGAGAACGCTGAATTTAGGTGTAAACTCCGAGCCAATCAGATGTTCATCCTAAGTTTCTGATCCCTTGGTATCGATACTCTTCGGATTTACTATTCCAGAAGTGCTCTTTTATTTCTAGTTCACAAATTAAAAGACTTTTTTTTCTTTTAATACAAGTAATAGAGACCGTACAATCTAGCTATGCAGGAGCCTTGATCATGTTGGAACAAATATTTGTCCGTCAGTTTCGTTTAACGGTAACCGCTATTACGACAAAGGTGCTCATTTTAATGTAATATTTGTTGGTCCCCAGTTACACAGATTGGAAACCTCTTTTCGAGCCAGAGGGTAAGCTGAACGAGCGCTGCGTCATGATGGGAATAGAGTCGGCACACAAGACCAGTGATTGGGAGAACGTGCCGTGTAATGAGTACTGGGCTGACAGGTTTCTTTGCCGTACGACTTCCCCAGCCATCCGCAGGGAGAGTAAGTCAGCCATTTTCCATATTCACAGTGCATTCCGTCAGTTGGGGTTACGTACCTCACCTAAAGGATTTGACATAAGAAGACAACGTCATTGCAACAGCGGCACCGAATCATAACGACATATAGCCGAAAGATTGTGGAAACGTCATAGTAAATGAATCATCCAATGAGGGCGCCATTCGTGGCTTTAGATTTGGTCTGGATAGAACTGAACTCATCGCGCATACTTGATACAATCCTACCAACACGTATTGTTACCATTTGATGTTGTATGTCGAGTTTCAACTGCCAATAGAATGTGGTTTCATGGTCACAACATCCCTTTTTTAATGTTGTGCTAGTATAAGTATTTTGAAAGTAGAACAAGAGGCAGTTGCGTTATGTTCATTCTATTATTCAGAGATCTGGAGAGACACGTCTTTTCAAGGACTGAGAGTCACATATGACAGTGAGTATATTAAAAAGCTACACAAACTATTCTTTACCATCATTCTGTTACATATTTCATATATTATTCCGATTGTATTCAAGACGACAGTGGGGTAACTTGTTCCTGTTTTTCTGATGTTTCGTCAAACATCACTTAAGTTTAGCTAGGTTTAGTTTAGTTTTTTTACGTTTAGTTATTTACGATGATATGACCCCTTCTGGTGGTTTTGAATGGCTCAAGGGGGAGAACTGTGGCGAAGAATAACATAATATTACAGTACTACGAAGATTCTGCAGCGTATATGTAGTGTAATCTCAAACAAACGAAAGTTGGTATTCTTGTCAGAGGATACAGAGAACTTGTGTTGATGAGTTGGTGATAGCAATTGGCGCCCGTATTTTTTTCAATTGGATTTTCGTTCACGCTTAATTGTTTAATGTACTTCCACTCATCGCCCCCAGCATGTTCACTGGGCTGGTATCTCATCCGGTCAACATGTTACAAGCTGATATCTTCTCCGGACGACCGCGGGCTGGACTTTGAAGTGGCGCAGAACATGTGTCGGAGCGACGGCGGGGACGTGGCCGTGGTGGACACCAGTGGTGAGTACCTACTTTAACTTGGCATATTGAATCTTTCTGGTCATGATGGCTGCAAACAGCACTCTTGGACAGCTGGGTTATGGAGGCCGCATCATGTTGAGAATTTCTCTTGAAGTTGCATTTTGCTCTGTCTTCCTCTATGCTCTGCTCTTCCTTGCAAGTATTTGCTGTGACATGTTCTTGATGTTGCGATATGGCATGAATTCAGTCTATACTCCAAGCAGGCATTCTACGCAGCATTCGCATGAAAAGCATGATAGAAAAATAAGAACTGGCATCCCCTGAAGCATTTTGTATCCGTGCACACTGGCCAGAGACTGAGTACATGTTACAGCGCAGCATGGGTGACTCTTCTTTGCATGCGCGTGCATGGCAAGACCGCCAATAAACACACGACCTATCGTCAGTCTTGCTCCAACCAGATTTACTTGAGACCATCAAGTTCTACCTGAAGTATCTCTGGGGTCTTGAAAAGAATCAGAGCGTTGGCGTCAAGGCGTCGGCCGTTAGTCACGACTCCTGTCAGCTGATCGTCCGTACGATGGTGGACGACACGGCCGGGATGGGCGCCCCCGAGTGGGACATCAACAGTCGCGACTGTTTTCTCGTGTCTCCCACAAGATACATGTGCTCATCCAAGCCAACAGGTCACCTATGTTTTACATTCATATAATCTTTTAGCAACACTGAAATTGTTGGCATCAATGTACTACCATAGAAATTCACATGGCTTTTACACATGGTACTAACCTTAGCGGCACCAATTATTCAAAACGTCATTTATCCGAAACATGTAACCCAAAGGGAAATATTAGCTCATTTTAAAAGAACAATCCATGGTCGACTGTAACTTTTTGTCCGCATGTACGACCGTATTTCTATTTTGAGGTAAGAGTAATGAACTTTTGGTGTATCCTGATGTTGCAATTCATCCTCGGTAAAGTTTTAACACAACGGCGCGTTCGTACTTTTGTTTCATCAGCTTGATTAAGGCAATCGTTCTAACAGCATCATTCCTTCTTGTGTCACCCTACAGAGAAGACCAACACGTGCCGCCCAGAGGATTACATCTGCGGTAACGGAGCGTGCGTCCTGTCAGACTTCGTCTGCGATGGTGCCGACGACTGCGGTGACAACAGCGACGAGAATCAGTGTGGTGAGCTAGTACAATTAAATCCTCCGCTTATGGTAAATCGAACTGTGCAAAGCCGCTGTGATAAGATAGAGTAGATAGAGTAGAGATTAATCATCAATTGTGCATTTGTGTATATTTATGTTTATGCTGTGTTACCACTTAGTTGTCATGATTTATCTATTGATTTATCTTGCCCTTTTGAGTCTATGTATGTCAAGTAGTAGTCAATTGTCATTCATTTGTATTTTTTTACTTTAAATTGTTATGTTTTGGTTTGTACGCTCTTTTGAAAATCAGTCTGTGCTTGATTAAAAGGACCATCTAGTCGTTTCTTAAGATGTACAGATTAATAAAGCACTGGTGAACGCATTAAAATGCCAAAATCATCACTCATACGTCATATTTGTAACTGAATTCCCCCTTTTTTCAAGACCGTGGACCGTCGATGTTCCAGTGCGCCAATGGTAAATATCTGCCGATGGCTGCCTACTGTGACTTCATAGATCAGTGTGGGGACAAGTCGGACGAAAGCCTCTGCAGTAAGTTTGTTCGTTTTGAGCTCTTTTGAAGACAACACACACGAGAAGCCTATCTCCCCCATGTCAAAGAAATCGAGAGAGAAATGCCCAGTAGCCACCTTGAGCGAGTGATGAAAACTAACTGGGCCCATATACATGTATATAAGTATGTATGACCTTGTTTGTTTGATACATCGATTAATATTGATCATGGTCAAATCACGCTTCACATCATCCCTACAGCATCAGCTATGGCTTAATAGTCCCATTCGATAATGGCAGTCAGTGCACATGAATCACATTCTGTTTACAAGTTTATTCAGTTCTGCCCTGAAGTTGCAAGAGATATTTCTGTGGATAAACGTTTCATATGCACTAAAATCATTCTAGCTTCGTCTAATTTTAGTTGCCCTGACATCGTGCATCTCCATCTAGATCGCCCAATCGGGCTAAATGACATGGATAGACGAGGGTCCTTCAAAAAGTCATGCCATAGGTTTTATAACAAGCTCATTTATCATCAAATGATATTAGACTTGACACAAAGGCAAAGGACTATATCTCTTGAGACTGGAATATCGTCATTTGCTGTCCAGGATATTATGACTTACTGGGTTGATTTGAAAGTGACCCAACCTTGGAGTCCGTCGGGGGCAAAGAGCAGCGCAATTTACGTGCAATTGAAAACTTCCCTGGCCAAGTTTTAGCTATTACATGAGACGGAAACTGCGCCCATAAAAAAATGCATATATATGTAAGCCACATGCTTTTACTTTTGAAAAACAACCACTTTTTTTCCTTGCTGTGGTGGAGTAAGGGTATCGGGTATAGGTCCAAATGCCTCTAATGCCACACCTTGATTTTAACAGCAGTAAAAAGAGAAACTGTTGAGGCGTCGGGGATCAAATTGGCATGCAAGCTAAGACATCTTTCACATGTGTGATTCCAGCTTCCAAGAATAATTGTAAATGTGCCAAATTCCATCTTATTTTATGGGAAAAATTAGCCTGTTATAAAACCAATGGCATTACGTTTTGAAGGACGTACCTGGCAGGGTAATCACGTCTGTGGATTAATTGAGTTTATCCTGACATGGTTGTTTATGGTGTGCGGATACAGAGTACCCAAACTGCCAAGCTGGAGACTACCGCTGTTTGAACGGACAGTGCGTTCCTCTAAACAGACGCTGTGATCTTGTCAACGACTGTCTGGACGGATCCGATGAGCTGAGTTGCCGTAAGTAATATGGCCCTCCTAATTCCATGCGTTTAAGGTAGATCCGTGGTTTAAATGTAGATACGTGGCCTCCCCTGTCTAGCTTTGATGTGTCACCATGGCTAAAGATGATGAGGCAAATGAATGAATGACGGCTCATAACTGAAACAACTGAGTGAGAGCAAAAATCACAGAGGGACATAGAATCACATGATTATGTACGTCTTCCTTAAACATCTTGCTTTCAGCTTTCTTGCTTTAGGTAAGGGGTTTCACTGTACTATCCAGCTATCTCACAAAA
>NC_049981.1:26534849-26549761 GCF_000003815.2 Branchiostoma floridae
TTGAAGATAAGAAAATCCTATTATTTCTAACACCGATGACAGGAGACCATGCCTCCGTTCCTAAATGAAGAGAGACCATAATTCCATTCCTACTGTTCCCGTGTATCTTCCTAGCTGGGATGCCGCCGGATGTACAGAGCGATTCCTGCCCGTTCCGATGCGCCAATGGCAAATGTACCGACCGCTCCAGCCTCTGCATCTTCGACAGAGACATCTACGGTTCTCCGCGGTATTGCAGGGACCTGACACATTTGAGATACTGTGGTAAGCGTAATGCAAATAGGATATAATCATTAGATAGATTTAAAGACTGTTAACTTTGACAGAATAAATTGTAAAGAAAATACATTGCTAATTGTAGTCATGCACTGATATTGTATATGTCGGTCAGTGTTAGCTATTTTGTTAGATTAAAGTGAGTTTTATGGAACTATTGTGGGCTAAAAGAACAAAACATCACACATTTCCGAGTCCTAAGTGTTCATGGGTTATTGCACGCAATGAAATCCGCCCCTTCTTGTGTTTAATAACAATTTATTACTGTTCCAATTGCGTCACTAGCTTCTATATACAGGGTTTGAATTACCCTTAGTCAGGTCTTCCCTTTGATTCCTGACGGAGGCACTTTATAAAGCATCCATTTTTTTGCATTTTGGCAAGTGTTTATTGGGTTCTATAAATCGATAAAAGCGGCTGGGTGTAAGCCTGGCAAAGGCTGTTGTCTGTTAAGCTCATTCAAGAAACAAAGGCCAAACGTCGCCTCCAGCTATAAACACTACCTTGTTACAGACAGGGGATTGGTAATAATTCATCATTGCTTGACGTAGGTCAATAGTTTAGAACGTTAGTTTGTGATTTAAATGTACAAAGTTATGAACTCAGCCATGATCAATGTTTCTTTTGTGTACTTGAACTTCTTTTGTCAGAAATAACATGCTATTACAAACTTAATAGTGCAGTCTGTTTGCTGCACAATCATACGTGTCATATTAACTTTCTACAATGGCATAATCGTTTACTGACTTATGGCGTATTTCCCGAATCTCGTTTTTGACGGTCTTAAAACTTAAGACAGACCGGTCATGTCCAAGTGGTCAGGGTAATTTCATGGTTAATAGGCATTTCATTAGGCTAAAGCATCCTTACCCTGAATGAAGCCAAACGAAAAGATTTTACCTTTGTGTGAGGAGAAAATCAATTAACTGTCTGCCATCGGGACTACAGGTGCCACTGTGACAGTTACGTGTTATTACCTTATCGACCAAATGTCAGTTGACGTATAGATGTGAACATTTGATCGAGGTCTGGCCATAGCTAAAGGCACTGGTATGTATAGAAATGACAGCCATGTTAATCTTATTGAGACTTTTGTGTTTAAAAATGCACCATGTAAACATCCTTTACCCCCAGGACGATGGCCAAGTATAGAGTAAAAGCTCAAGATACATTTTCAAATCATTACATATAGCTCTACTGTTGAAGAACATTCATATCGTTTACGCTGCTGTTCATTGTCGATGCATAGAAGCAATTCTACATCACCATAGTCTGAAATACCTTTTAATTTATCATAAAAGATGAATTGTAGCAACATTATGCCAAACTTTTAACGTCTTATTAAGTTGAACTAGTGTTTTTGACGTTTGATGATAACGCATAGGCGGCGCTTTTCTATCTTATTCGTTTATTTAAATTTCAGACTGAAAAGAAACGCAATTTCCGCAATGACGCATGGACAAGCATTTTGACAAAATTGACCTCCGTTTCGTTTCCGTATTGCGCAGAACGGTTCCAGTGTCCCGGGATGTTCAAATGCGAGCGCAGTTACTGCATTCCACTGCGCATGGTCTGTGACGGGTCACGTGACTGCCCTGGTGGGGAGGACGAGTTTTCATGCGGTATGGGTTTTCCTAACATATATTTTAGCCTGTATTTCTTTATAAAGTAGTGCAGTATCAATAGGTGTTTTTTGTTCACGTGACGGTTATCATGCAACTCCGTGGTACATGATTACATCCGGGACTACATGTTGAAATGTAGGATTTAAAAGATTCTTCTTCAACATAACGCGTCAAAAGAAACAAACTTGACATACGGAAGCAAACGTCGATTCCTATAGCTGACGTATTCGCCAACTAGTGTCCTACTGTAAAGCAGTCGACTTATTTTTAGCACATTTCCTGTATTTGATTATGTCTTAACTGTTGCAGAAAGCTTCAGCTGTCCCGGACACTACAGATGTAAGGCTGATGGTGTCTGCATCCTCCAGACACAGCGGTGTGACGACATCGTCCACTGCCCAACTTTCATGGACGATGAGAAATACTGTGACGGTACGTAAAGTCCGTTTTCAACGCTCAGGAACTGATGAGTGACCAAAATTAAATCATTGGTCGTTAAGATCATTGCAAAATCATTCATTGAGAGATATCATTGGAGGAGCTTGGTGATCATTAAAGTATCAATGAAAGACCTTGAACATCATTGAGATCAATTACATATCATTTGATGATCTTTGAACACCATTGGGTGATAATTACAATGCCATTGAGTATTTATCGACAGATCAATGATAGAGCTTGAAGACCATTGACAAACCTGTGGAATCATAGAGAGATCCTAGGAAGACCTTGTAGGCTCACTGAATTCTGAAAGGCCGTTTACCGATCTGTCAACTCGTTCTCAGCACATTTGCTGTGTTTAATGTAAAGTAATCTTTACTGTTTCAGGCCCAGCGGTGTTGAATCCCCACTTGTTATGATATAAACGGGTCTTACAGAGATTACTGTTTGATAGACGAGAGAATATTTGTACCACAAAGGTGATTTAGAAGCAAATAGCGTGGTTAAAGTTTGAATTGCTCTGGCAATTCTAAAATGGTTTGCAATATGGTTGAGTAGTCTTAACATTCACCAATGTTTGGACCTTAATCGCGGTTGTGGCATAAACCACACAGTGTAATGTAACTAATGTATCAGAGTAATCCATCATCTTGTTCTATGATGGATGCGTAAAATGACTGAGACATTAAAAAAAAGGAACAGTACGTCTGGTAGATTCTGGTTTCCTGCCGGAGGAGCCATCCTGTGCACAATCCTATTACACCAGGTGCGCACTCCTAGCAATATGATGTTACAGCCAGAGTCGCCATGTGCGTGATGCAGAAAAGCTTTCTTCGTCCCACAATGTAACTTATCAATGTAGAAGAATCGCAAAGGTACATTATATCAGATAGGTAACCTATCTGATATAATGTACCTTTGCGATTCTCATAGGTATATATCAGTGAACTTAATTGCAAATCAGCAGCTGTTCAAGTTCTAAAGTAATCATCAGAGAACTAAAAAAATCTGAAAGGCATGGGAAAGGGATTGCGTTTATTTTGATCAGATTAATGTTTTTTTGAAACGGCCAACTGTTCTCCACACACCTGTAGGTTACCGGTGTCCTGATGGCTGCAGGTGCGAGAAAGGTGCAGTTTTCTGTGAGGGGTCCGGCTACCGACAAGTTCCAAATATGGACCCACAGATTCGAGCACTGTAAGCCGTCATCTGTTTTGTAATCATGTTGTCAGCTGCAGACGTTTTCAGTCAAGACAACGTTGGTTTTTTTCTTCATTTCCTGTGTCGTCAGTTATAAGGAGACATTTAGAACTGACCAGGGTGTTCCGAAAGTGACGTCTTTTTAAAAGAAACAAGTATAGTTTTGTCTTCTCAACATTGACTGTGCATTACATGCTCCCCTTCAGCTTCCTGTCTGGTAACTTCATTGAACTGAAAAGGGCATCGTTCCAAGCCTTCACCATGCTGGGCAAACTGTGAGTCTCATATTCATATCACAGCACTTTTCAAGCCAGTCTTCATTCTGAAAACAAGCAGGACGAAAACAAAGTAGAATTCTGACAGAAGTATACTTTTATCCAGATACATATATACAGAATTAACTGTGGTGGAAACATTGTACCATGTAGGACTTCATTCATCATTTAATTGTATCCTGGTTTACGTCCTACAGTTTTATTCATTAAAGTATGAGGCTAACTTACTACGATCGCTGTAAGGATGGAAATGGCAGCAAATGACGTCGTATTGTTACCGTTAATCTTCAGATGTTTGGCGTCGCCCTGTTATCAGACTTCACAAGATTACAGAATATAGCAACCTGCACCTGAACCGTTATTGATCTCGCTCTTTTGTGTATGTGTGTGTGATCGATGCAGGGATCTGAGCAGTAACTCAATATCAAACTTGCCCAAGGGATGCTTTGAGGGACTGCAGAATGTTTATGAACTGTGAGTATGGCGCGTCTGTCATTACTGCTTGCTGTGTCATGCATCCTGCATGGTCAAAGTCTGTTGATCACAGCGTAGGTGTAGCCGGGGGTTGGAACTCCCTGCGGCGTAATGTGCGTTATTAGCACAGGGATTTGTGTGGTCTACTGATATGCAAAAATCAATTGCATGTCTTCTCATTAAAGGGAAATAGCCTGCTTCCACGCTGCTTCTGCTGAGATATTACAGAAATGCATACATTTGTCTCTTGCAATCAGTCAATTTGTGAAATCCATAAGAACAGCTAATACTTCCTGATTAGGGTGGGACTTTCCCAACTTTTTGTAAAGGAAGTTTAAGAAATGGCTGGTGGTTCTTCATGTTCAGTTCAATATATCACTGTCAGAATGTTGTAAAATGACTCTCGGATGATTAAGTATCCATTACTTCTTCGATCTGCCTTTGTGTGGTGATTTGTCATCTGGGGCACCTATCAAGTTTCGATTTTTTGTGACAGTGACTTGAGGAAGAATCGACTGGAACGGCTGGAAAAGAACGCGTTCGATGGACTGACGACCCTGACCAAACTGTGAGTTCTATTAAACTATTAATCAAAAGTTGTCTTTTACAAAATGGACCAATAGTCATGTTCATTATGGCTGCGTTTTTGTGTGTGTGTTTTTCGTATGGAATATACATTATTTTCAATTTTGTTCACAGACAGATACACACTATTTAAGACAAGCACTAACAAACTCTCTTGTGATTTTTACAAGGTACCTTGATGGGAACCCGTTGAAAGAGATCAAACCTGGAGCTTTTGCTGGACTGAACAAGATCAAAAGCCTGTAAGTAACATTAAAACGAATCATAACGAAAATCATTCTTTATGAAAGTGTCTTAGATAGCACGTCTTAATCTTAATCTTGACTTGAATGTGAACTTAATTGATCTTGTCAAGAATACATTTTCTATCAGTTGATCTGTTGTATATAGATTTCTATGATTTGATTTGAATATTTTAACATTTCTAGAAATCCTTCAATAATCGCATGAGAAGTTAACCTTACAGCACAATCGTTTAGTTGTTTTATAAAACAGACACACATATTCAAGGGTATTGTTGCTCGTCGGTGATCGTAACTTGACGTGTTACCTATATCCAAGATTAAAGACCATTTGAAAACCATTGGGACCATAGACACATAATTGGAAGACCATGAGAATCATCGATAGCCCTTGCAGATTATTAGGGGCTCACTCAGAGGCCGTTGAAATATGTCAATGTACACACTATGGTGTTCTGTTATCCTCTAAATTTTCCGGACACCATGGGATGATTAAAGATTTTTTGCTGATAGGTTGACTTCTCTGCAGCTCTGGTGTTACACAGTTACTCCTGTAGTGCTATAGATGGATACATTTGTCACTAATACAACTGCTACTTACAATAATTCTCCCCTACACCGATGAAAACATTTCCTAACACCATCACAACAGACTTGGGTATCCAATCATTGTTTCATTTCTATTTCTTGCCACAACTGCCTACAATGACGGATACCCTTAACATTTCTGATTTTCCAGCTAACACCACGGCTCCTAATACATTTTGCCAACCCATACTAAGAAATTTAACTAGATAAAACCGTTTCTTCTTCACAGTAACTTGAGTTCAATGAACATCCAAGTACTAGGAAAGTCAACATTTATTGGACTTAAGGGACTAAAAGAATTGTAAGTCGTTTTACACATCATGCTATCTCACGCGGCAATCATCCTGACTTGGCAAACCCACACACATGCACACGCAACATCAAGAGACATACGGCGATGTGCCATCGAATAAAGTACATTGGTGGACCCTTGGGTTTGCAAAAGCCAGTAAAATGAATTGATAATAGAGAACACATCTCAACGACAATACCTTGGACAGCTGTGCTTTGGCTAACGACCTACTTCATGGACACAAATGTACCTAATTCTCTTGCACCTCGCTGATTACGCTGCCTGTTAGTGTCATGACATTGCAGGATCCGTGATGGAATATACAAACTCCACAGTTTCATCATATTGTTTGTAAAACGTCAAAGTATATGGCGTACATAGCAGCCTTTGTTGTAGCATGTATTGTCCTTACGTTACTTCTATATGTGTGCACATGTGTGGATGTATTTGTGACGTCATGATTGATCATTGACCACATGTGCATTTTTTCGTGCATAGAGATTTTCTGTCGTGTGACAACTGCTGGACATGCTCGTGGTCGAAAGTACTGTGATTCGTGTCAGGTTCAGTGGGTCAGTCATTCACAATAACAAGTCTGAGTGGTCTCCATTACAGGTATCTGCAAAACAACAAGATTATGTCGGTTACTCCTGGAACATTTGCTGACCTGAGAACGCTCCATACCTTGTAAGAGCTACCTATTTACTTGTATGAAATGATTAGTGTAGATATTAGGATTTTATTTTACAATATGTGGCTCGCTAACTCCACTGTAATAACGCAGATATGCAGACAGTACGGGTTATCGTAGCGTAAAGTTAGTTGTAAGCAATCCATTCGTATTATTAAGACTAAGAAGAGCAATGTTTTTAGTGACTGAAATGTGCCATTTCGGCCAATCTATAATTTTCATCGAGTGACTCTCCAAAACGTATCTAATGACGTCCGCCCAGCGTGATGATAAGTGACTGTTTCGGAGAGAACAAAAGACAGACGCCCTGGCAAATTCATCATTGTCGTTGTGAACAATAAGGTTATTGCAGATTTTTTCCAAGTTGTCTAATTTGCGTCATAACTCATTGCCCGAGCTAGAACCCGTGAACAATGAACGGTTACATCGATTTATAAAGGTCCCTAGAATGTGACATTTTCTTTAGTTTTACTCAAATGTTGATTGATTGAAAATGCACCAAGACTTTGGAGGACTGAACTAACGGAAAATGTGTACCGACAGCAACGTGTCCCACATTCCTGCGTCTCCTAGTCTCACTGTCTCCCCCCAGGTACTTGGATGGTAACAATGTGCAGGCCCTTGACGCCACAGTTTTTGAAAGTTTGGGTGTCCTCCAAGAATTGTGAGTAAATCAGACAAATCAGGCCATTATTTCTGTGCACTCATTGTGCTTCAAAACATCTTTTGTAGGAAACGTCTATCTTTTGGTAATCAGCTATCACTGCTCACAAGTCGTGGATCATGGACCAGACCGTAAACTTTGTAACATAAAAACGAGAATCCTTGCACATGGTATTTTCCATATACCTGGATTTGCACTTTATGGTGTAAATGTGACAATTGAAAATGCTACGCCCTGCGAGAGTAATGCAACATTTTTGCGAGTAGCACTAGATACATACATGTTTGGGAGAAGTTATAGTTGTAAAGTCACATCGCTTCATGTTTGATTCTATTCCAACTATTCCAAAGTATCGGCGCTTTTACAAAGTCTGCGAAGTTATACTTGGGGAAAGGTCATAAGACCACACTGACTTAATTTTATGGTTGAAATCCTCTTGAACTCCCACACTAATGCGCAAGGGCGAAAAATGTTTTTAAAAACAGCAAAGAAAATGCCACTAAACCACAAGACTAAACATCCAGGCTTTTCTTTCCCAGGCTTGTGTTGTCTTAGTTTCACTTCCAGTAAGACAACTAGAGACAATCATAACCATTGCAATTATGTTTTTATTGTCATTCTTGTTCAAAGAGGGAAACAATGGCACTGTACCCCATTCTCTGACCATGTGCAACCTTACCCTGGAGAACAGGTCCGCTAGCTAGCATAATGACCTTATTAACCAGGGATGCTATTTGGTGACATGTGGCCACAGCTGTGTTGTTGTGTGTTTTTTTTAAATAGACGAAAATCAATGCGCAGGCGTATTTCATATCGATAAAATGAAGTCAGTGTGGCCTCAGATGATTTTCTCTCGCGTAATAATGTATGTGAGACTGGATTGTGCTCTTCAATACTATTTTTCAACAATATTGATTACATTTTGCACTTCGCAGTTTGATGGTATGTTTTGTTTAACCATGTGTCTGTTACATGAAGATATACGGACTCCTTCAAAATCTGCTGTATGGCCACCCATGTGCCTGTCTGCTTACCGGCTGGTGACGAGTTTTCTTCCTGTAACAACCTACTTGACGACACCATCCTGAGCCCTGTCCTCTGGATTCTCGGACTTACGTCTTTCTTTGGAAACGCTTTCGTCATCATCTGGTGTCTCCGCACCAAAGAGAAGAGTAGGATCGTCTCTTTTCTGGTTCTGAACCTCGCCATCGCGGATTATCTAATGGGCGTATATATGCTCATTATTGCCGCAGTAGACATTTACTATCGCGGACAATATATAAATTATGACGACTATTGGCGATACAGCAGCTTGTGCCAATTCGCTGGTTTCCTGTATATCGTTTCCGTCGAGATGTCCCTGTACGCTCTTACCATTATAACTATCGACAGAGTCATCAGCGTGTACTGTGCCAAGCACCTTCGAGTGAGATCTGCCTGTCTGATCAACGGGCTTGGGTGGCTGATCGCTGGCGTGCTCGCCATCCTTCCAGTGTTGGGATTACCGTACTTCAAGGGAGAGTTCTACGGGCGAACAGGCGTGTGTCTGCCGATCCGCCTCACAAACATGTTCGGTACAGGATGGCAGTACGTAGTTACCATCTTCGTGGCAGTTGATTGCGTGCTGGTACTCATCCTGATGGCCTGTATGATGACTCTCCTCGTGGCAACGCGATGGAAGGAGAAGCTGACGGCTACAGCTGGAGAAAAGATTGCCTATGAGCTCTCCACAGCCTATCGTCTCACATGGATCATCGTGCCAGACCTATTCACGTGGACACTGTTTACAGTACTCGGTATCTCTTCCCTCTGCGGCATTCAGATCCTTCCCTCCCTCTCCGCGTGGACAATAATGTTCGTCTTACCAATCAACGCCGCAATGAACCCTTTCCTGTACCTCGTCTCGTTCCTGAGGATGAAAACACGCAAGACGCACCACATATCAAAGTTCCTGTGCAACAACCAGGGCTTTACTGTGGAGCTGCCAAAACACAACAACGACAATGGTTTGATGGTCGGTACCGAAATGTCTGATCTGAAAGGTAGGTTCATGTTCCAGTCTCTGTCCTCAAAAACTACTTCTTTATTTCCAATGTGCATCAACAGCACAAGAGTATATAGTAAGTCACTGTCACCATTTTAACTAAATACTCAATTCTATGACCACATTCATTTACAATGTTAAGTGCTGGATGTTGTGACGAATATTGCTATTTGGGGTAAGGTATTATCTACTACCTACAACATCATAATAGATAATACAGTACATTGCCTATATGTAAAGCTTTATCTTGATCTAACATACTAATGCGCCATTGTTGAATTGTTGCACTGTTACAGTGCCGACCACTTTCATAAGCGACTCGAACCAACCCACATCGGAGCTGCGTGAGTTCATACAGACCGTGGACTCGGAGCCCTGCAATCCGCCCCCGCGGGTGGTGCGCGTGGTGGCCGACCTCGGGAGCCAGGCAGCCCTTGGGGGTCTCTCCACCATCGAACGGCAACGGCTACCTGAGATAACGACTTTTGCTGGGCAGAGAACCGAGGTCATTCATTTTTGCCATCTATGTGTTCCCCTCGCCACCCGTCTGTCCGTTTTTGTCTATTTCTCTGTCAAGTAGAAACTTTGTAACCTTATTCAATGCATCACCATTGTCCTTACCTTTGTTGTTGCCTTTAAGCAAGATTACAAGTAGTGATAGACCAGACGGTCCTTTTCACGATTTGTAGCTAACTTTAATAATCTAGCGTTTGGACTCGTTTTTTCCGTGTAAATTTCATCTTACAATTTTTGCATTTATAGCTATTAATTTCTATTCGGTGAAATTTTACATATCCTACACTTAATATCCTTGTTATCATGTCACCCGAACAAAGGTCTGATGAGTATTAACTCATTGCAAACTACACGTAGAAAGGTTGTCTCATAAAGCTGTGATTAATGTTGGGCATATTTTTTGTCTTTTTTCCTGTGCGTCAATGCATTGTATCAGGTTGATCATTCAAAGGAGCGTGTAACGACGGAGATGCGTGTGCTGAAGAAGATAAGCAATCTTGGCGGTCACCCTAATATCGTCAGACAGCTCATCAAGATGAACGAGAACGGCAGCCATATAACATGGTAAAATCCCTGTCATCTGTGCCCTGAATTACTGAGGCATACTCTGACCAAACTCTACTGGGAAGTGTGCACGTTGCATTAGTTCGTATGGATTACTAAACGGAAATGATCCGTATATCGTATGAGACGGCTGGAGAAGATTGATGTGTTTTGATTTGACTAGCTTTCTTTATCAACATCTCTAACGCGTCTCTACGTTACATATAATGTATTTCAATACACAGAGGCGAAAAATGATATTGTTCCGAAAGCCTTGTTCATATATTAGCAAGTTGTTATATACATATGAGATTATAATAGAACTTTCAAGGGGTATCGTCGCATTTGCACATGTGTCATCTTTGTCTTCAGCATCCTGAAGAGCAACAAAGAAACATTTGATAAATCCAATCTTAAAAATAATATTTCATAAACTATTTCCCCCTTCTGAAGCACTCAGATTACGTAATGCGTTATGAATGAATAAAATGCAGATATTCTGCAAAGAGTCAGATTGGAACATGTGTTCGAAATTAGGTATATTTTACAAATCCACGGAATACTTCCTTACAGGATCCTGTACACGGAGAACGACCACGACCGGCTCCAGGACATCGCCCCTCAGCTGACCATGGACGAGGTGCAGACCATCTCACACCAGATCTCATACGCGCTCAACTTCCTGCATGAGAACAATATACGCTTAAATGGAATCTCACTGGACAACATTCTGGTGGAAAGGGTACGAGCTACATTATGTCTTTCTCTCTTTTTTTCGTAACTTTATCATTCGTGATAATAGAATTTTGTAATAGATTGAATGTGAAATAATGACTGAGCTTGCACATATTTGGAGAAAGTCGTAATGTTGTATTTTTGGAACAAATGACATTATCATGGACTTATCTTATACCGAACGCTAATAAAAAAGCACAATCAAAATGTACCAAGTAGACGTTTTACTTGAACTGTCCATCGATTTTTTCTAACGCCTTGTTTATAGTTTGAATGATAATGCCACAATAAATTCATCGTGGCATTCTTCCCATCGGAAGGTCATCGTTGCTCTGTAGGAAAACGTCAAGTGGCCGACGCAGTTCCACGTGAACACAAACCAGGGTGACAATACGTGCAATTTCCAGATAGTAGTAACGATGTATTTCCGATACGGTTCTCCTGAATACCGACCACCCCGCGCACTGTGAAACAACTTCATAATTTCAAACTTTATTTGATCTCCGCAGAAACCCGAACTACGTGCCATCATCTCGGACTTCTCCAACGCAGAAGAAATGAGTTCTTTCCGAATGTCAGACAACGACATCGCAAAGGATATCAAAGACTGGGAGGAAATCAGAAGCACTCTTGTATAGATCACTTCAGTTTTGTGTATAGATCCTTCCACAAAATTCACTTCTTATACACAATTTGAACAATGTGCTGTCTATAAACATAAATCGATAGACCTAGATTTTGGCGCCATGGCGCGTACTATGTGGTTAATACTGTAAAGTGAATGTACGTTCCATGCATTGCAGCCAACCAATGGCTTGGCTGCCTTCTAAAACGAATCTTAGTTCCAGAGGATACTGCTACTGATTACGTTCGAATGATAACCGGCTTTACATGTATTTATATGTGCCTGGACGCTCGCACAAATTCAATAGATTTCTAAACATCCAAAGAACACGCACCACGTGGTGGAACCATTTTTTTCTTCTTAAAAGCTGTGGTCCAAGAAATTGTTCTTAGATGATGTCGGCTGCTACCTGATTTATTCTATAGAGACAATATTCTATTTGAGAAAATATTCACACCGACTTTAGATGACACTACCTGATTTATTCTATAGAGACAATATTCTATTTGAGAAAATATTCACACCGACTTTGAATGACAAAGATAGGTGTCCAGTCATCGTGAGACAATGACCTTGCCTCCACACAATCAGATTCTATATGCTGGAGACGACCATAGATATTGCGCTTCTTGTAACTCTACATAGCCGCATGCTGCTCCTTAGCTTGTGGAAGTGGTGCGACCGTTTGTACAGCATGTAAATGTGTCATGATGATATTCATTGTACCGTCTGTACAGTTTTAAGTGCCTCCTGCTATAAATCAAAAGCTATCGTAAAGTGTTCTATGTAGGCAGTTCGCACCGTACTTACTAACGTCCACGCATTGGAATTGTAAATAAGTCTGCTCACCTCCAAAAGAGATTTAACTATTCACCGCACTCAGGCTTCCAACGTTGTAAATAGCTGTAGATCTACCTTGTATTAAAGAAAGCTGTTACTTTGATACTGTTGTGCTGTTATATCATTGAGGATTCATTTACAAGTAGAGTAGTGCATCGTGTAGCGTCCGTGGTGTACTTAGAGCTTTCTCGGTGTTAAAGGGACAAGACAAAAAAGTTTACAACATTGTAAAATACGTGCATGGCGCTTGGCGTGTCACAGAGATCCAACTGTTTTTGAGACAGAACGATTCTTGCGGTGCCCTTTTACAGAAAAAATAATTTCTCAAATTCTCCTCAGGAACAAACTTCTGTGTAAGTTTACCCTTCAGTCTGTAAGTATATTCTGTTTATAGTGTCACAGCACTACAATACTGTTACTGGATCAATGAATTTCATCCACATGTATCGCATGGATCCAATAGTGTTGGTATTCACACAAGCGCCAATGGCCTGAATTTATTGTCATAATATTTCAAGAATCATATGCCCACTATAATTATAACTTTAAAATTCATAGCTCTTGATCTCCATCCAATCATGAATAAGACAAATTCGGTCGCATATTACTGTAGAATTCTAAAGCTGTGACAGAGCTGCCAAGGACATATGACTGCATTTGTCTTAACAAAACAGCTGCATTCTGCACAACACGTACATCCAAAGAATGCCCTCATGGCGAGATCGTATGTATGACATCAAGGGTCTAAGGCTGCCTTTTTCATAACAGAATAACGTTCTCCATTTTGCAGAACGTATATAAGGCAATATCCCAAAAAAATCCATCGTTTGAGATCATAAGACGATCGTACGACGTATGTGACCGGGCCCTGATAGTGAGACTCAATAAAATAGTTTAGTAACGGGGTGTGAACGATGCGCCAGCTTGCTGCACCGATACTAGTCATGGTTATGACACTGGCAGGGAAGGTCCGTGCCCTGACACATGGGAGGGTCCAGCCAGCATTTGCAGTAGGAGCCGGGACCACAGTCTGTCAGCATCACCGTCTGGTCTGGGCCTGACACGGCGGGGTCGGGCAGGTCCACGGGAACACCGGAATCTGCCAAGATAGATGTTATATTAAAAGTGAAGTATACTAGCTTACAATGCCATTCACTGACATTTTCTAACAGTGGTTAAAGACAACCACCTATCTCTTATTCATATATATATATATATATATATATATATATATATATATGACAACCTACCATGTCTAGGCCAATCCGAGTTTCCCCCGCTACAGTAAACCCCCCTGTAGTATTCGATGCACGGTCGAGCATTCCCCACACCGTGGTTCACCAGCTGGTCGTACGCAGCAAACATGGCCGCCTCCGACTTCCCGCCGTAGATGGGCGCACAGGATTGTGGGAAGAAGGTGATCTGGCATGGCTCAACCTGAAGTTACAACATAATGTGCAAATTGATGAATGAACTAAAAATGAACCAAAGTGCCGACCAGAACGAAGCGAATCTTATGCAAGTATGTCATATTGAGATACGGACTATAAGATACTGTGTCATCATGAATGAAATGTCAACCAGAAGGAAGCAACTGGTTATTCGAAGACGTGCCCCAACACCCTAACATCATAGCCACCAGAATACAGCGACAGACTTTTGGACGACCAAAACCGGAAGTTCCAACGCAGTACCGTAGAAATAAAGCCGCTAGGAGCACCATTGCGTTTCTTTTTGCGCCTCCTACTCGTATATCAGGCCCGGCCAATATGATTAAGATCCATGCACAGTTTCTCGAAATGTGCTTTGCACACACACACACACACGCACACACACACACACACACACACACACACACACACACACACACACACAAACGGCACACAAATAGAATTCTCTTGGCGAAGGTAATAATTGACTATATCTGGTTCTCATATCCTTCGCCAGCAGCACCTCAAAACTTAATTCATGTCACGAGAAATCTTTTGCAAAATCTTGAAAAGTAATCAACTTGCCTGACCGGAGTGGGCGCGCTCTATTGAAAACTCATCACTTTCCTTATCTCACCTTCTCAGTATAGGAAGTGATGAAGATGTTCTTCCCTTGGGTAACTGCGTAATCATAGTCAGCCAGCTTCGCGCGCCTGGCCATCTCAGGAGGGGTGACGTAAGCAACCTGATGACAAAGATAGACTATATTGCAATATGTGCAGTAATCGATAGATAGCGCAATTGAGCTCCAAGAAGACTAACTAGA